>NC_058043.1:4460435-4761204 GCF_020085105.1 Siniperca chuatsi | reverse complement strand
GCTGCTGGGAGCCCTCAACAGTGGTACCAGCTTTGTGTCTGGCTTCGCAATATTTTCCGTCCTGGGCTTCATGGCACAAGAGCAAGGGGTGGACATTGCTGATGTGGCAGAGTCAGGTACGAGGGTTCTGTAATGGCGGCAGTGATGGTGGGCGCTGCTTCCTGGTTAACAAATTAAACAACAGTAATTCCAAAGAAAAACAGCAACGAAACCCAAAAGAGAATTAGCCAATACGTTTCATTTAGAATTGAATTATATTAAATGGATTCCTTGTTTAATTACAAATGACGGCATCGGAATATGGAAGTTTCCGCAATCAAACACTCCTTGACAAAAGCAGAATGTGAGAAAATAAAACATATTTGGTCGGCTTGTTAGCGCATCATTCGAGTAAAGCACGTTGGATGGATTAGGCCTAAGAGAGAGATGTTGGAAAAATGATTTTGTTTTTGAGTTAGAGACATTAAGAGATGGAAAAAAATAAGCTAGAATTTACACTTATAATTAGCTATGTGATGATACACAGGGCATCTTGTGCCAGTGTCCTAGTTTAAACATGCTAGCAGAGTTTTGATTCTGAGAGGTTCCTTTTCTACCTGACGTGACAAACTGATGTCACCATTGTTGTGGTTCTTATCTATTTGAGAGATATATTGGCATTTGGGGTTATTAATGGTTTCTACAGAAGTTGTTTGTTTTTTTTTTTTGTTGTTCATTTTTATTCTAGCATCTAGAAATGGCAACTTTTACCTTTTTAGCCATGAAATAGAATGACTAAATCACAAAATTCCATGGAAAACATAATCTACTGAACATTTCAGCAAAGTAAGAAAAGACTGTATCTCATCATGATCACATGAGATTGAATTGTTTTGGAAAAGCTTTCATGCACCCATAAGTGCCAACATCGTGTCCATGGACTTAAAGTATATCTCTTACAGTTTACAGTATTACCTAATGATAGTTTACAATTATTCTATGAGGCTGCAAATGCAACTTTGTTTTTGTGAGGAGACAAAGTTAGCCCAGTTTAAGGTGGAAGTCATGCCTGGTTTTCCAATAGAATCACACAAGGATTTCATTTATACTTGTTTTTTGAATCCCAAAGCAGACAAAATATTGACTGTTGACTTGACACCTCAAAGAAAGGTGATGAGACACCAACAGAGAACTGAAAGCTGTTTTTTCTAGAACTACTTTTGAGGCTTGTTTGGAAAGATTGAATCTCCTCTTTTCTGGATTTGATATGCTTCTATTACACGCTTAAGACATAAGACATCTTGTTTGACATCAAATAAGACACAAACGTGTAATTTTTGCTTATAACAGAACAATATTGTTAGCATCAAGTGCTTTTGTGAAATCCAGGCTTCATCTATTGTACTTATCACTTTGATGAAAGCAAATGTAGCTTTGCGCTGTTCGCTAACTGTCCATGCTGCCAGCCCAGTCGATACGAATATTGAACAATTCTGTAGTCTCCAGTTTACATCCAGTGCCAAATTTATTTTTGCAGAATTGTGCAATGTCAACGTTGTGTTTGGCGAGTGGGTTGATGCTCCACAGGTTACTAAAGAATAGAAAGTGTATATCAGAGGAACTAGACAGAGCATGGTAATCCTGGACACCACATGGAACTCAGTTACTAATGAAGATAATTTTCCAGTCTGTAAAATTGTGTCCATGTGCTGTGAGCCTAAGAATAGAACTAGACAGCAGAATACAATAAGTGTTCTTACTAGGTCATCTGCCAGATAACGAAGTTATCAAAAGTTTAGGAACATCACAAGTAAGTCTGCCTTAACTGCGACTGCTTGATTCTGATGTACCTGACAGATGAATTAATGTTATCAGCATGAGAGATTATGCTGACTGAATACACAGAAAATACAGTGTGGTTTTCACAGTGCCGTTTTAGCACACATGCTATGGCTTCTGCTGAGTCTCAAATGTACTAAAAAGAAAAGAACTAATTGAAGATTTAGGTTTTAGAATGTAGTCATTTATGTTTTATACAGTCCACGGTTCAATCACACTGTTGATGAGTTAATATACTCCAAGTTTGATAAACGTTCTGCTAGCTTTTCCCTTCTCAGGGAATGGAAGTTGGTACTATTTTTTGAGTCAACGCTGTGTTTGGTTGGATGCCTTGTCATATTTCACAACAAAAACTGAACATATCTACATATCTTGCTATCAGCTGCAATGCTGTTTTGCTGTTATGGCTGCTTCCTTGTTTCTTGACTTCTGTTCTACTGTTCCCAATTTAGCATCAATGTCACATAAGACCTCAGAAAAATAAGCCTTTGCTTTTAATTTGATATCCCAGTTTGCATCTGCTGCTATTTTGCTATGGCCATTTTGCATTCCTCATAGAAAGATAATGCTTAATTCAGTCAGGGATGCAAACTTGCTGGAGTGACATAGGTGGTGACATACTTCAATTATTTGAGAAACCAAGATGCACTTGATATACCTTTTCTAGCAGTTGATTGCCTCCATGTTAAATGCTTTCAGCTGCCAGGAAAGGTGAATCAAGCCTACCTTAAGCAGGTTAAATATTTCACATAATTGCTGCAATGTTTTCAGTGGTCTACAGTGTTTTTGGTAACTTAAATCCACACAACACATACAATACACTAGTTACGATCCACTATATACTGTACACACATCCATTTATAGTATGCTTTACAATTTCTCTCATGACTTACCACGACAGAGATGCAGTTACACAATACTAATGTATAATAATTTACATTACATAGTAAGTGTTCTTTATTTATGTTCTGTTTGTTCTTTTTATTATGATATTTGATGTTATCCTTGTAATATGTCACTGTAAATGGTATGAAATGGTGTCATGTGTTAAGTGCATACAGTTAGTAATGTGTCATAAATAATGTTTACAAATAAGGAAGTAACAGGTAAGTAAAGATGTGTATTACACATACTAATACCTTTTTTCTTGACAACACCTAGCTTTATACAAATACATAAAACAGACACACGCATACATAAACATCTATTCGCAGTATTGTAGCCCAGGTTTGATCATGCTTTCATATCTGGTTCTGCGTCTCCATTGTCTGGGGCCTTTTTCTTCCCACAGGGATGCAGATCAGATGAGCTTATAATGATACTAATGTTGCCTCCCCCCCACACCCCTCTGTCTGCTCTTATCCCCTACCCCCCTCCTCTGCAGGTCCAGGGCTGGCGTTCATTGCCTATCCCAAGGCTGTAACCATGATGCCTTTTCCTACAGCCTGGGCAATCCTCTTCTTCATTATGCTGCTGCTGCTTGGCCTCGACAGTCAGGTTAGCAGAAACATGAACTTTCACACATTTACAGCTGCAGGAGGCTAGATGTTAAGGAAGTTCAAACGGCTGTTATTGAGGTGCCCATGAGCAAAACACTTAACTGCTCATTGGCCAACAGTAGAAGCTTGTGCACAAACTTTAAGGGATTTTAAAAAGCCTCCTGCAGAATATTACATTTTTTGGAATATGTGTGTTTCTGTGCATCTGAATGTTTAGACAAACAAAATACAGAATTTCTTTTTTTTCCATTGGCCAAAGGCTAATTAACATAAATAAATAAATAAATAAATAAATAAACCCTCACCAATATACTAGTGAATTTACAGATGAAGGTTTCTTTAATGTGATGCAAAATCAAAGTAGCATTTGAAGACATAAATGGGAATGAGGTTAGCTAACAGTAGGTGATTTGTTAGCAAAATTACCAAAATCCACCCCCCTTGTTAACCTGCTCAAAAGATGCTCTGTGCTTTGTCTCTTAGTGGCACTTCACATTGTATAGCGTCTCCATTCTTGATTAAAAGCTCTGTTTTCGTTGTCTACTTTTCTCTTTTTAGAGCACACCTTGTGAAATTATTTCTCCGACTCGTCTGTGTCCCTGTGTGTGTGTGTGTGTATCTCACTCACTGACTCGACTCGCAATGCTCATCGGAATGCACAGATTTGATTGGCTGAGTAGCATCACGTGAGCTGATTTACAGTGCATGCAATTGGTCTGTGAGTTTCTTGGGTCGCTAAACCACTGCCAATGGGCTATCCCCCCTATTAAAAAATTAACAAATCGCCTACTGGCTAACATGTTATATTAGCTGAGAAGAAAAAATTATTTCTTCCATTGTAAAAAATGTAAACTGACAGATTAATTTAAATAAACCACTTGTTAGATTTTTTTTCTCTGACAACAGGCCCAACTGCACTGAATAAAAGTTAATTTATTTAAGATTGATTTTTTTTTTTTATTAATTTTTTTTTTACACATTGGACTTGTGTTACAGGGAAAAAATGGTATTTTAAGACTACACAACTAGAATGGATATTATTTGCAGTACAGAAGCTACTATGGTAGTGTATTTCATTTTAGATCTGACATTTACTTCTGCTTCTTTAAAACACATGAACAAAGTTGACAGAAGCCATTTATTAACAGGCTACACGTTGATAAAAACCTACATCACCTACTGAGATGATATACACTAAAACATTTGATACATTCAGTCATGGTGTTTGATACTTTAAGGGCTTTCTACTTTGTGTCACAAAAGAAAAGCATAGAGGAAAAAGTATTCCTCACCTCCACAAGTCTACCCATACTGCAGCTACAGTCAACGCATGCCGTCATTAACATGGGCACTGACCTTTACGTGCCTGTGTGTGAAAGCAAAAGCACACACATCCTGAAAATGAACATGTGTGCTCACTCAACCTTCCCAGAATAAATTAATTTAATTAAATCTGCTTTAGCCAAATTCACACACATGTGGCTCCAAACAGCAAGAGAAGTTAGACTTCAATACTTAGAAATCCTTTAAAATGACATCAGTGATGCTTTTTTTTTTTTAACTAAAAGGATGAGAACCAAAAGATGTAAAGTTGATAGTTTGTAAGTGTAAAATGGGAGGTCATGTGGATCTGTCTCCATCCTTTTTTGATAACACCACAGCATCTTTGTGTCCCCCTGCAGTTTGTGGAGGTGGAAGGGCAGATCACATCACTGGTGGATCTGTATCCGTCCTTCCTAAGGAAGGGTTACCGCAGAGAGGTCTTCATCGCTATCCTCTGCTGCATCAGCTACCTGCTTGGACTCACCATGGTTACCAAGGTAACGACGCCATGAACACTGAACAGAAAAACTGCAATAAAAAGTACATTTTCATGTTTGAGGAAATTACTGTCTATCAGTATAAATACACCTATTGATAAGTGTGTGTGTGTGTGTGTGTGTGTGTGTATACTTCCTCGCACACACTGTGGCTGCTGACCTCATTTCAGGCTCCAGCCCACAGCTCCATAAACAAGAAGCAACAGTGTTCAGATAGCTATTAGTGTCGGTCCCTGTGGAGATGACAGGGGGCTATTTATACTGTCAAGTCATGAGAACTTCCCTTCCGTCCTCTGGTAATAATAGATACAGTAGACCTGACGTAGCTTTTCCAAATCTTGGAAGCTTCCTTGTCCTTCTCTCCTGTTTCTCTTTTGTCTGTTTTCCCCTGTTTCTCATCATTTCTTACTCCTTTCCTTTATTTCCTCTCATCTGCTCCCACCTCTCCTCTTTCTCTTAAATTCTTCTGCCTCATCTGTCTTTACACTTTTTCTCCCTTGTTCTCTCTTCAGAGCGCTTTTTGTTTCTCATAACTTCTTCCTCCTTGCATCACCCACGTTGATTCTCTCTATTTCGACCTTTTCTCTAACTCGAAAATTAAGCTATTGACATTTCCTTCCCGTTGAATTATATAGACACACCATTGTGATGTATCATCCTCCTAACACTTGCCCTGTACCAGTAGACCTTTCTCATTGCTTACATTTTGACTTGTCAAATACAAGTGCAACAGTCATATTTATTCCAGGGCTCTGGTTTTGTGCATGCTGGATCACTGGTGTGGCTTTGTGGGACACTTAAAGAAAACGGAATCATAACTGTCACTAGTTATGGTTCCAGTGTGAGAGACATTCCAAACAGGTTGTCTGCGTGCCAAAATGTTTGACAGAATAGCATAAATAGCAGACAGCTATCGAAACTTCCCTCAAGACAATTCCCACCCCACCCTGTTCACCCTGATTATCCGCTGCCGTACCACCAGACTACAGAGCAGTTTCTCTCCTCAGGCTGAGACTCCTCAACTCCACCTCATCCTCCGCACTCCACCTTGAATAAATGACACAGAACTGTCTGTTATGCTGGTTTTGCACATTACCATACACTACCTTGTATAATATATGTATATAAGTAACTGAATATGTTGTTTTTGTTTGAGCGCTGCTCTTTGTTTGAACACGGCCAAGGCTCTTGCCTATCCAGTTCCTCTATTCATGTCAAAATATAATGTGAAAAACAGAAAAGAAAATTTCACATTTCAAAACCTACTTTAAAACAGGAAATATCTGCAAGTTGAATCAGTTATGATACACAAAAGCAAATGAGTCCATCCAATGTCTCCAATTTCTCCACTTAATCTCACAATCCGCCTTCTCCTTCTGTCTCCAAGATAATCATACCTTTACCTTCTATCATTGCCTATCATTGTCTTCTTCTTCATCCATCCTCATCCTCTCCTTCCTCTCAAACCACCACCCTCCCAGCCCTCTTTCTGTTCTCACGCAACATTCAACCTTCATTCTATTTTCTGCTCCGCTTCTCTCTCTCTCTGTCCCTCTGTCGTTCCCATGACAACATCTTTTTATGGCTGCGGTGGCCTGGTTCAAGTTTAGGATTCCCATGATTGTTAAAACAGTTTTCACACTAGACACACACACGTGAGCACACACGGGCATGTATGCAGACACTCACATTTGGTGATGTTCAGTTTTAAAATATCTCTTTCTCACCACTATATTGTTTAATGATCATTTTATGATCTTTCAAGAATTACATGTATAATTTACAATCTTTTGTAGTTTAGCAAGTGTTCCTGTAGCTCACTGCAATGAGGAAGGCAAAGCCACCTTTCTGTACTAAAACTGTATGCACTGAAAGGCACAAGAATATAGAATTTTCTATTTTATTTTTTATTTATTTGATATATAAAAAAAGAAAATATTGCCTGGCATGTACCTGGGGGGGAAAATAAAAACCTGTTTGTCTGTCTGTCTCTCTGCAGGGTGGCATGTATGTTTTCCAGCTGTTTGATTTCTATGCAGCTAGCGGTGTGTGCCTTCTGTGGGTGGCATTCTTTGAATGTATAGCTGTTGCCTGGGTTTATGGTGAGTACCATCCTCCAAAATATTATGAACCTGTAGGATGTATACTTAATGACTTACCAGCTGACTTTAGTGCACAGGAAATGAATGCTTCTAATGTGTTGTCCAGTTGTCTTGGCACTCTCTCAAAGAGCATATACTTAAATGGCTTAAATACTTAAATGATATCCTTTGTTAAACTTGGAGCTATCTAAGTGCACTGACACTTTCTTTCTATTATTTTCTGTCTATTTTTTCTACGTCATTTTCTATGCCCTATGTAAAGCACTTTGAATTGCCTCTGTGTTTAAAATGTGCTACACAAATAATCTTGCCTTGCCTATTAACTGCTGTGCATCCTGTTAGTGAATATGTTTTTACTTGCAAAAAATAATCTGAATGTTTTTATTTACAGGTGTTGATAATTTCTACGATGCGCTTGAGGACATGCTTGGTTACAGACCAAATCCTTGGATGAAATGGAGCTGGACTGTTATCACTCCTTTACTGTGCATGGTGAGGGCCTGCTTTTACTGTAATAAACAGTAAACCATAATCATCAGTTAACTTCACTCTGCAGACGATGACATGAAAGAGTTTGACTTCTTCTTCCTCTTTTTATCACAGCAATTCTTCTGCTTCCTGAAACTTGTACTAGTCTTTATAATGATCTGTCATCTTTGTTGTAATACATCATTGCTTCACACCTTTGAAACATTTGCCTTGAACCTTCCATAAATGCTTTACCAAAACATTTTTGTCTCCACAGCAGGTGAAAACAATGTTATGTCCAACAAACATAATCCAATAGATAAAATACTACATTGAATAAGACTGTTGTAAAGTAATTTGGTGTATATTGAATTTAGGTTTTTGATGAATCCAAATGACCAGATACAAAAATGTTGAAAATGTGAAACTATCCCTTTTAAATGCTGGCAGGAATTTGTATTTAAACATTTGTTCCTCTTCCTCTCCAGGGCTGCTTTATCTTCTCCTTGGTCAAATACAAGCCATTGATGTACAACAAGGTCTACGAGTATCCTGACTGGGCCATCGGAATAGGCTGGACTCTGGCCTTGGCCTCCATGATCTGCATCCCCATGGTGGTTGTCATTAAGATCATCCGATCTGATGGACCACTCATTGAGGTGGGTGGAGTAGCTATCTGGTAGTTAGCTATGTAGCTGTCAAATCATTTTGTTTTGTTTATAAGGCTGGTCACGTCAGACAGAGGCAAAAAAAAAATCTAAATAATTATTAAAAATCACCTCTTCAGATGCAGATTTTGTAGGTTTTGCTTTTATGTAATTGGTTTTTAAACCCATTTTTAAGCTTTTTCTAACCATCTTTTATGTCTTTTTTTTATTCTTTGCATTTTCTCTATCCTTTTCCCCCTCTCCATTATTGCTCACTCCATTCCTCTTTTCGCTTCCCTTCTCACCATCATTCCATCTGTGGTTTGCCACCTCTTTCCTTTCCCTCACCTCCTTCCTGCTCTCTGTTGTTTCCACCTCTCCTTTAACCTGCCCTTCTCTCGCACTTCTCCAATCCATCCCTCTCTCCTCCTATCTTTCATGCAGAGGATTAAGGCAGTGGCTGCCCCGGTTCGCGGTGGGGCCAGCTCCCGTCCCGCAGACCACCGTGGCCTCAAGGAGCTCTCCTACCCGCTGGACCCCAATGGGAACAAGGGCCTGTTGATGAAGGCCCCCACCCACACCATCGTAGAAACCATGATGTAAAGGAGTGAGGCGGAGGCTCTCCATGAGATCGCTCTCCTCTCCTCTCCTGCCCTCTAAAATGCTTCTAAAGCTAGCTAGCTTTCTGTCTATCTGTCTATCTGTCTGTCTGGTGGACTGATAAGGGTTTTAAGGAAAAGAAAAAAAAAGTTCCCGTTTCAAATCTTTTAGGAATACTTTGGAAGTAGTTTGGTCTTGGTGGTTTTCTTAAGAGAATAGCAATGACATTTAAAATGTATTTCTGAATTGCTCACAAGCTGTTTTTTCCTATTTGTAATATTCATGTGACTACACGTCCCACTATTGTCTCATTTAAAGGCAGAGTGGCAAATTAGCACCAGCCTCTGGTCATATGCTGGTAGATTTCTGTTTGTTCCACCAGCTACTTTCGCAGAAAACCAGCCATTGTTCTAAAAAAGGAAGAAAGTGGTTATTGAGTCTTGGAATCAAACAGCCTTTTGTAGCCACAATATGAAAAAAGTTTCCTACATTGATCGCAGATCACCAAAAGCAGGTTTTTTGGGCAGTTCTTGGAATATATAACAGCTCTTTGCCTGTGATACAATGGACAGGATGCACTTATTTGAGGGTATGTGCCATAGGGTCCGACTTTGGCTTATTCTGTTCCACTGTGTTCAGTAGAGGCCCAGTTTAGATGAGATCGAAACACTACAGATACAACATTATTAACAAAAAAAATCCAATGTCATACCCATGTCACAATTAGAGATAGACATGTATAAAGTTGCATGTCCCCCTTCAGTAATCGGAGATTCTGAAAAGCATCTTGATGTTGTTTCAGCTGCACTAGGCAAGATTTTTAGTGAGAAATATGACCAAACGTACCAACCTAAATTTCAAAATGTGGCTGTCACAGTCCCAATTCCACAAATTTTACATCCTGTAGACTGTGTTTTTTTTCTGTCCAAACTCTATCTCTACCAACAAAACTGACAAGAAAAATGACAAATCAAAACTCAAGAGCAAAAAGCCAAAGCTGCAGCCACCAAAGATAAATGCTTCCTTTGCTTCCTCTGTTTTCCCCTATAATCATAGACCAGCCAGGTTGGTAACTATGAGCCACTAATACACAAAATTGCCTGGTGCAGCTAAAAAACAAAAAAAAACAAAAAAAACAGAAAAACAAAAATGAGAAATGTATAATTGACACAGCCATGATAACCGATGACCCTTATTAAACCAGGATCCTGGTTCTTAAATGCACCTTAGCACAAATAAGCCCATCTTCCATAGCCATAAACTATGGGTCAAAAAGAAAACTAGCACTGAGACTGTGTCGGGGAAACCCGCTCCTGCACAAAGAGAGAGGTATCTGAAAGGATTTGAAGTGTGGAGGTTGAACCCTTGAGTGTGTTGTCTGTGGCGTACTGTACAATAGTAGTTAATCAGTATCTATATCTATCTCTCTATCTATCTTTCTCTGTCCTAGACCAGTTTACAGTACATTAGTGACTGCACTAGGCACTCTTGGCTTACAATTTTGGATTGGATTTATTTTATTTTCTACAGAGGAAGTTACATTATTATTAGTTTTTCCTCTATCAATGTTTAGATTTTTTTATTAAGACTATAATGTTATTGGTATTCACTATTGATGATAATTGCTGTAGTTTTACATAGAAGGAGCACTTTTTTCATCTGGTGAAAATACTAAGCTATTACACAAATCATACATTTACAATGGTAGCCATTGTAGTAATAGTCCTCATCATACATTACTCCTGCGTTGGTCCTGCCACAGTCCTGTGGTCTTTAGCATCACACAAACAAACAATGCAGCAGATTTTTCCCAAATATTTTCTCTTGTCGGGGTGTGGGTCAAACGTTCAGCGAGCAGTTCAATGTACGGTAAAAAAATAAAGGGGGGAATTTTACAATGGCTCCATCTGTAAATTCGTAGTTGTAAATACCAGGGGACAGTATTTAATTGGGATAAATTCAGCCAGACTTGGCACTGTAGCCATTGGTTAAACAGCATGTCACCAACTCAGTGACTCAAAGCAACCATTGGTTGGTTGACAGTCCCAACAAATCAGGCAGTGTCAGACTGTCAACTTGTCTGAGAGTCAAACTCTTTCCAGACACTGTGAAATGTGGCATCTGGCTGCAGACAAATTAGAGCCAGTGTGTGACAGAGTTTGGCCATGTTTTTTCCACGGCCACCATGTTGCTTCACGTCATCTAAAATGAGAGCTGAAGAGCTCCATGTCAAACAAGGAACCCCAACTGTTCTAATAAGCAATTAAAAGGTCAACAAATGACCTGATTGACAGTGCAAGTTTTAGAATTTCTACACATTGCAACTTAAACTCCTTGCAAGTTAGTGGGAATTGGGTGTCTATCATCATTTGGGATTATCAGAATGAGTGTTGTGGCATAGCGACAGTAAATGAAATGTGTAAAGTCAGACTTTGTGAGACTTCAAAATGCTGCCTGGAATTCAAATTAAGCCTAACCAAAAACAAAAATGAAGAGTCAACAGTCAACTTCTGATCGAATATACTTTTAATTAATGAAAGCTGTGAAAGTGGGCACTGTATAAGAAAATGACACTGGTAAATTGTGGCCTACACCCCTAAAACCTGCACTTAACATATATGTTAATCTATTTAGAGCCTTAACTTCATCAATATTATGGCTGTCTAAAGACATTTTAAATGAGTTGATCTGAATCATTAACAACTGAAAGCAGACTATCTAAGAAGTATGACAGTTACAACTGTTACAATCATTTTCATATGTCTGTGTAACAAGGGGTATCCCCTGTGTATGTGTCACCAGCGACCATCCACTCAGGACCTTCTCTGTAGTGCATTTATCTACTGTCTAGCTGCATTAGACTTGTAACTGTAGGTGACAAAGAGCCGACATCTAATGGTAGCAATCAAAATTGATGTTTTTGTCCATCCTAAAAGGCCATTGGTTCAGTTCTTTGCTACACAGAATGGAAAATCGCACACCTTAACTGCCTATTTTATCCACAATCAAAGGCAGAAATACAGAGAGTGAGTCAAAGTGAGTTTTTATTGCACTTTATTTGTATAATTTGGACTTCATATCAAATGATGAGGCCAAAAAAACACTGCCATCTTTTTATTCAGGGTCCTCACTGGCCTCCATAGTAAACAATAAAATAAAATTTTTTAAAATTGAATACCGTCAAAACATGCAAAGTGCTTCTGTTCTCCCAAAAGCAGACATATTAAAATAGATCAAAAAGTTAATAAGCCAGTCCTTCAAATCAAATATACAGTTATACAGTACACATGCATTGCAAGAATTTCAGCACCAATATCACATCAGAAGTGATCGTGACACCAGGTCCTCATTTCATATTTCATCTAAGCTTTGATCATTTTTTTTGTCAGTTTATTTCATTTCTTCAAATAGAATAAAGAAGTTCATATCATTAAAAGGGATTTGTGAAACCAAATCCACAGCAGACATCTATTTTCATACTGTAACAAACTTTTCCTATACAAGTCGTCTTTGTACAGCTAAGCTCCCATTGCAGACCTCCCATTTTAATACAGATACAAAGCTTCATTTTAATCTTAAACTTTTGTACAGATCTGGTTCTTGATTTCCCTGAAGGATCTTTGCACTTAAGAAAAAGCATTAATGCTGAAAGGAAAGATCTGTCAGCGCCTTCCAGTAAGAACAACAGCATCAGAAACCATTAAATAACATACAAAATTATTTATGACATTTTGAAAACAAACATTGCACAGAGCACTTATGGGCAGTTAACAATTCTGTCTTACCTTTTAATTTTGTCTACACAGGCTTTCAGCTTTGGTGCATCTATGACATTTCAAAATTTCTGGGTTGATCATTTCTAAGATGCACTGTTCCCACAGCAATTGTGGGAACTTCAAGAAATAGCTGTCAATGGCAATGTTGAAAATTTAACATCTGTTGCAAAGAGTAAAACCACAGACACAAAAATAAGTTTGGGGCATGTAAATATACACTTTCATAACTGAATAAAATTGTTTGCTAGTGCTAAGATCCTTCTTTTGGTGGGGAAACATGGACCAGAAATAATAACTAATGCAGTCATTTATTGGTTTATTCTGCCTCTGTGTGTATATTTACAGTATGTACCTGTCCCTCTGCCTTCATACACTCCCTGTCAGTTAGCCTACGTAAACCTTCCGTTAACCTAAGCTAACCCATTTTTCTCAGAGATGATGCATTTGCAAGAGAATCGAAGCATTAGCGATGCACAAGTTTTTACCGCCGACTGTCGAAATGCGAAAGTCACCTGCGGGTGAATGTAAAAGTTTCTGAAGATTTATTTTTTAGGGTGAAAAGAAAAATTGTTTTTTATTTTTATTGATCTTGTTTTATTGAATTAAGCAGTTTCTTGTTTTATTTTGTTTTCGATTGTGTGTCTGTCACATTTGCCTTTTGTATTCCAAATATTGTGTATTTGAACCTCTGTCATTGGAGTAACATGTACAACTATCAATCAAAAAAACTAACAAAAAAAGCTACAATTTGTTACGTGCAATACTTTGTAGAATACTTTTATTTTTCATTCTGTTTTTCCAAGAGGTGGTACTAACCTTTGAAGTAAGACAACATAGCCTGTGAATTCTTGAATAAGAACATTTGAATCTTCAGGGTCCAGTTAAATTAAAATGTGCCACAAAATGCTCTGCAGTGTGGAACTAAACCAAACTAAACAACTATTCCATCAAAGCTATTGTGGTTTGAAATGTACTGAGAATAAAATGATTACTAAACTTTTTCACATCAAACTGAATTTCTTAGCAAAATAAATTTTTTGTGATAGACTGTTAAGTTGTGAGTTTGTGAGGGGTATGAAATACAGAAACACTGCCACTAAGCCTACCCGCCTATATTTATCTCAATACTGCTGTGTTGCTAGAAAATCAGGCAGCTTTCCAAAAGCACGCCACCACCAAAGTTCACCATTTCACATCAGCGATATCTCTAAAAATCAAACAAGTACCATATAAGGCTTGTGATGGAACAAATAACGGAGCAATTTCAGCTGCTTTTGGGAAGCCTGTCCCTCAGCAGCGAAAGCAGTAAATCCAATAAAAACCAGATTACACCATATCAAACGTGGGCTTTTCTTGTATGCAATTTCTACATTCTGCTTATTCAGCCATTTTATCTAAATCAAACTCCGCTCCGCCAAACCCTGGAACCTTAGTGCTTTATCAAAGAAAGTGAAAAACCAAACTACATCTACACAGGAACAGATTTAAAATGATTTAAAATTCCATGTTGCCTACATCATGTTCATTACTGGTGCGAAAACACCACCATATCTGCAGGATTCAGAATCCGATTGTCTGTTTCTGTGATATAGACAACAACATTAGTCCACACAGATGTGATTTTCAGGCTATGTAGAAGTGACACAAAATCTGTTTTGTCACTGAAGTCACTCTGACTCTGCAAAGGAAGATAAATGGGGCTCCATTTCCTGGCAGCACCCTCAAAGATCATCTTCGTTCTTTGGTTTGAAGTTTGAAAAAGTCACTCAGAGAACCATAGTTATATGTAACCTAATTAAACAATAGGCATTTTTAGCTTTGATTCAAGTTTTGACTTGTGAGGACAATATTCTAACAATGAAACAAAAGGTTGTAAATTCATCTTTCCTCCTTTCACTTACTTAAATGACGGTGATCTCAGTGCTGAGTCCTCTGGGAAATGGAGTCCCGCTCATGCTCCCCATTCTCTCGATCATCAAACTCATTCTGATCATTGCCTCCATTGACAATGCCGCCGTCCTTCCTGCATTACACTGTATACCAGCCCTTCCTTTTTGAGAATGTACATGGGAAAATGTTTTTTAATTCTTGGTGAAGAAAAAAACATTTTTAAACGAATTTGAAAGCTTTTATTTTTTATTTCTATGGCCAACCTGTAAGCTAGGAAAAAAAAATGTGTTCAAACAGGTTTTACAAAGGTGTAAAACTTTTTTTTATTTCTTAATAAAAAATTTGTCTTCAGAAAATGAGGTCTGACTTCCATGTGTCTGGATGATTGTTCAACATTTTCAGGTGCTGAGAGTACATTTACTCACACACACACACACACACACACACAGATCATTCCATTCAAGTTTAATTTCCCAACTCGAGGGACTTATGTACCTAAATCCCCTTGACAACATAATAAACGCTAATCCTACAAAGCCTGTAATACAATATTTAAGGTATTCAAGCCAACGCAGGAGGCTGCATTCCAGTACATTCGCTGCTGCCAGTTTTCCTTAAATATGTGGAAGTAATCAAATGGGTTGAAAACTGCTCCATGGCATACAATAACAGCGCAACTGTAACCTATCTGTAATTAAGATTATATGTCAATTGGCACCTGATTATATTGCTGTTGCTGTGTATTCTCATAATGCAAGCCTCGAAAGTCCTAGAAGCAAGAACTGTTGGTGTTTTCAGAGTCTTAACCAACTAGTTGTAGTGCTGTTCCCAGTTAGCACTGATTAGGTGAGTTGCAGGTCAAAGAAGTCATACATACGTAACTTACACACGTAACCAAATGCAGCCCAAGCATTTTTATGGAGCTCTCAAAGTCTGAAAAGTTATTTTCCATATTGTGTGCACACAAGTTAATAACAACATGAGGACTGCAGATTTAATCTGGACATCTAGACGTCTTTTGACATTAAGTTAACAAAATCAGTGCTGTACTGGATTTTGGTCTTTCCCCTGTGTATGTAAATCTACACAGCCAGAAAGTTGTGCTGACTTTAAGACAGACATGTATTAACAAATTCTCAGAAACACTATTCCAATGACCAAATTTTATAATTGTACTTGAGATAATATGTTGATGTTGTTCTTGATGGGTTTTTTTCTCCCATCTAACGTCTCTCTTCAGTGCACACTGTGTGAACTATAACTCTGAGAATATTTCTGTCCTGGCACTTAGGCAACAATAGTCTACACAACAACTATGCCAGCTGCAGACTGGATGTGGGTTTTTGGCTTTACTTTCGTCTTCTAGCAACAATAAGCCTTTCATAAATACGCAACCAAAACAACGTACAACAAACGACACCAATTAAATTCATACTTAAGTTTTAAGCATCTGTGCTGCTTCCATTCAGCAGTACTGTTAGTTAAAGTAACTTTTATTTATTTCTTGACCATGAGTCTATGCAAGCTATTACAAATAAATGTTATAGACATTGATTAACCTTTTCCACTGTTACAACCTAACCTTGTATTGACATACAAGACATGTGTATACTATGGTATGTGTTGTGGGTGTCTCTCTCTCTCTCTCTTCATGTGGACCTGTTGTGGAGTGGCTGTGCATGTGTCTGATGAGCTGCAGGTAAGCTGCTATGATTGGTTGGGTTGAATGATTGCCCAGGTGGTTCTGGTTGATGATCGTGGCAGCCTTTGAGGACACAAGACCTGCTGCCACCAGGCTCTCCTTCTTCAATAAGTCAACACCGTTTTCTTGATATCCCTGTTGTGTTTTGAAGCAAATCGTTTGATGCGAAAACCTTTGCAGTCCTGGGAACTGTTGGGGTGAGTAACTTTTTTTTCCTCTCCTTAACAAATGTATTTTTCTAAAGTTAAGCGCTTGTGTTGGTTTCATGGTGGCACAACAACCCAGAGAAAGTAAGCAAAATCAATCCAACCTGTGTTTACCTAACCAAACAAAAATAACCCAAAACAGAAATCACTTACTTAATCTCCTAACTACTAAAAACAGGAGAAAAACTGTACAAACAACCCCAAACCTCTCCCAAATTAAGCTGCATGTTCTGAAATAATGGCAGTAAGCAGCTCTGTGAAACTCCTGGAAAAAGCTTCAGTTTATGGAATGTTTTGACCCAAACATCCGTTTCACAACAGGGACATAAAGGCTCAGTCATGCTAGTGATTAATAGAAGCTGGGTAGTGAACACAGATCATTTTCCCAGACTGTAATTTTCCCTCAACAGCTGCGGTTAGATGAGACACTTTTGTAATCAAGTCAACTGACTCTCATTAAGAGTGCTACATAAAATACTATTTAAAAATGCCCAGTTTATGCCTCACAGTAAGTAATCAGTACAGACAGAGCTCTTTCAGGTACAGTACAAATCCAGTCACAAGTCTTTGTTCTTATTTTGTCTCAATTTATAATTTTGCCCAGACAAGGAAGACAAATACCAACATGATTATTATGGTTAAGCCCCTTCGTTCAGCATGAACACAGAGGATGTTGGTTGGCTTAAACCTGCTGTTGAATAATATCAATGTTAATTTTGCTGTTATGTTGCCGCAGTCTGAGTTTTACATAACTGGCACTCCAGAGAAAGAAACACAACGCTGACATTTCCATTCTCTGCCCGCCAGCTCCAAGAATAGACTTTGCTGCTGAGAATTTCTTTTTCCATTTCATCTTAATGACAGTTTTTTGGCCTTCACACAGAGCAAAAAGCAAAAACAAATCTGCATGTTTTTAAGATTAGTGTTTCATGGTACTTTCGCCTTTTTGTTCTACAGTCAAAAATAGAAATAGACAGGAAATGGAAAGGCAAAGCAAGTGAGGAATGATGTGAAAATCAAATGTGGCCAGTTTTGATCCCAGGATGTTGCAGTTACTTGGTACAGGCCATAGGGACACTGTATATGCACATTTTTCCAGTTGTATTTTTCCCCCGTTTATTCCCATTTGGCATGTCCAGCTTCCTCCACACTGTAGCCCAGTTGCTGCTAACCAGTGTTTTCGTGTGGAAGGCTGCATGTAGACATGTGCCACCTTTTTGACACATGATTTTTCCTTATTTTATTAACCTTTCAGCAGTGAGTTTCATCTTAGCATAATGCATGGGAGGTGTGCACTCAAAAAAAAATAAAAAATAAATTTAACTATATAAATAAATGGGCCTGGGGCAAAAGCAGTTTTATATTTAGTTTACTTAAACGTGCAATAACTACATCTCTGTAGCAAGTCCGACACGGAGTACGATAAAAACAGTGTGGAACTAGTGATAAACTCAGTTGCACAAAAAATATATGCTTGATAAATCTGTATGTGAAAGTCATAAAGTAGGTGAAAGCTAAGCAGTCTTGTAGACAACAAACAAGAATTGTGACTGAGGTGATCTAGGGAGCTATGTGTTGTGTGTGTGTGTGTTTTAATTACTCTTTTTGTGATGCCTTGTCTAGGTTTTTGAGATCCCCATGAAGACACCGTGCCATGGACTTTGGATTCTGGATTCTCTCCTTGATGAAGAAGATGGCAAGCCACAGTTTGAACCTCATCATCCCTCTACTCTGAGGAGGAAACTAACCCTCAGCTTCCTTACTCAATGACACCTTTGTGGTAGGACTGTGCCCCACACCCTTTTGATAAACTGATCATTTGTTTTGTATGTAAAATCTTAATCTGTAAAGTATCCAGTAACTACAGTAGCCACTCAAAGGCAGTCGAGTAGAAAGTATGTTTCCCTCTAAAATGTAGTGGAGTAGGAGTACCTCCAAAATTGTTCTTAGTACAGTATTTGAATAAAAGTATGCATACACATTACGATCATTCGGCAGATTATGAATATGATTTGAGAGTGATGATTTATTAGACCCACAATCTCTTTTCTCTCAAACTCTTTTTGATGGATGTCAGTTTCTGGTTTGGTACAAAAAATACACAATAACGTGTGTTGGCCTGCTAGTGATGCAACTCTTTCCATACTTTACCTGTCCCCCAGTGTGTTGTCTCTGTATTTACTCAGTCGTTTAGTATGTGCTCCTTTCTGGCTGCCAAGACTAAAAAAAAAAAATCTGCGTGATGTTGGAAGTCAGTTGTTAGCTGTGTTTTTTTTTTTTAGTTTTTTTTTCCCCCCTGTCTTTGTAGGTTTCAGCTGGCCTTCAGGTCTGTCCACAGCTTTAGTTACTTTCCACCACAGCTGGTGGAAGTGGAAAATCATGATGACCTGTGATACAGTCCAGAGACATAATTTCTTGTTTAGAGTTTGGCTTGTTTATGTGAATTTTAGTAGACCTGGTAGGTGGGTGCGTGCGTACTTGTGTGTGTAAATGTGCATATAGTGTGCATTGGGTGTATAACTACTTTTCCATGTGTGTTGGACCTGTTATGTAACAATAGACTACTGGGGATAATTGAGTCAGCAGAAACAGTATGTATAGTATACACACACAAAATGAACCATATTATTTAGCACAGTGGGAGAAATAAAATCACGTACACACAATTTCCACACAGACGGGAAAACGGATACATACAAAGAGGCTCAAATACTTACATTCAGACACACGCTTTTCCACATAAACAGATGCACACACGCGCATACACACTTTGAATAAGACCAATAAGACGATGCATGTCAATGTGTATATGCCGATCCCCCTACCCGACAAACCTTCCTCCACACACACACACACACACACACACACACACACACACACACACACACACACACACACACACACAGAGCTAGAAAGAATGCTCTGGAACCAATAAAATTCAGCAAAAGTTCCTTGAGCATATTTGTGTTGCAAGTGAAAAAATATTAAGATTATATGCAGCACAGAAACATGTGATGTTAAGATTTAAGACATACCCCGATAGTTTGTGCCTACCTAAGAAGTATTTCTTCCACAGTGACTTTTTGTGGTATTATGGGCAAGGAACCAAAATTAAAACCAGGTTCCTTTTTTAGTTGTAAAATGACTTCTTGTACATGTTACTGAATTCCAAATGGAACACTTGTGCATACAGTTTCCTTATAATAAAAGGTGCGATTTAAACAGTGAGTATTTTGGTTACATTAAAGTTCACAAAGACACACCAAAATAACGACAGACCAGTCACCCAACATAAAATTAGACATTTTATTTTTCTTTCTTTTGATCTTTTCTCATCTTCTTCTCGAAAAGAGAAGTATAGCGGTACACTCTTTGTTTCATAGAAAATGAAAAGAACAAAACGACAACAACAACAAAGTTATACATTTTATTTTCCCTTTCATAATTTTTGTTTTGTATTTTCTCCCATGTTTCGGAAGAGTAATGTCATAGAAAAATACTATATTACATAGAATAGAACTTTACACAATTTTGAAAAAAAAAAAATACACAATATCAACGCATACATTATTAATGGCCCAATCCGGAATCGCAATATGCTTTGATGCCACATGTCAACACATCTTTTGAAATTATGTTAAAATTAATTTAGAAAAACAAATTTAAAATGTACAAGCCTGCATGAATCAAATAACTTTTTTTTTTTGGAAAAAGTTGTCATGTGATGTATTAGAAATGTGAAGCAAAGATTGGAGACACTCTTATGACCAATAGATCATAAGAGAGACTGAAATTTGTTATTTGTAGAGTCACATCCACAGTTGGCTGGAGGACCAGTGAAGAAACGTATACTCATGTTTATAGCAATGCCACAGACTGGTAAGGTCATTACGGTTAGCTAGTTAATTGTAGTTATCTGGGGAGTGAGCAAATGGTTAGCTAATCACAAGCTGAATTTATGTGGGAAATCTGCTAATGTTTAGCAAACCAGATAATAGGCTACAGTTAATGGTTACAGTTACAGTTAGTGTCCAGATGACTACGACTGAAACCTTTTCTACGATAGGCTACAGTTAACTGTTAATTGTAGTTATCTAATCAGTAAGCTAATGACTAGCTGCCTGATACTATGGTTAGTTGGTTAGTCAACTGCAGTTTTCTGGGCAGTAGGCTAATAGTTAAATGACCAGATACTAATGATTGGCTAGTTAATGCAGGTGGGAAATTAACTTTTTAAAATGTGAACTTCTACCAGCCACTGACAGATAAATGTTCAAATTCACCAGCCACTCAATAGTAAACCATTATTTTGTGTTATTTTCCAGCACTTTCATATTTTACCAGCATTTGGCTTTGGCTGGTGGCTGGTGCTAATTTCCCACCCTGGATAGTTTTCTGGCAGTAAGCTAATGGTTTGCTTAATACTCTGGCTAGTTGACTGTAACTGTTGAAATATAATTGTTAGCTGACCACATGTCACGGTTAGCTACTTAACATTTTCTGGGCAGAAAGCTATGGCAGTTAGCTGACAAGACACTATAGTTACCTAGTTAACCAATATCTAGGCAATAGGCTAATATTTAACTAACCATAATCAATTGTTACCTATAGTTTTCCGGGCAGTAAGACAGTTAGTTGAACAGATACTGTGGTTTTCTAGAAAATATGCAAAATCTAATCAAATTATAAGACCCAGTCAAATACAGAAGCCATGTCTGAATTCTAGTTGTGTACAGCCACGTTACACAATCAGCTTTTGCGACTGTTAGATAGCAGCCGAGAACCTACAAAATGGCCACTGCAGGGTAAAAAAAAAAAAAAAAAAAATGAAAGCCCTCCTCTTAACGCAACACTATAGCAGAAAGGCGTGATTTGACAGAAACAGTAAGCAGTGATCTCATTTTTTGTGTGTGTGTGTGTCCAAATTAAAACAATGAATGACTGGCTTATATTACATAATGACAACTCATGCAGTAGAAACCCCTCAACACGTGCACCATCCCCAGCAGGAACTTATTATAGAAACACACAGTAATGACCTGCTGCCAAAGCCATCATTAAGAGAAAAGAGGAATGAAACTCATTACACTTCCCCAGCCTGGTTTTCCTTACTGTACACAGGGATTTGAGCTGGCATCCTCTTGATCAGAAACTAGGTTCTTTTTAAGCTTTAGGTTAAGATGAACCATAAAAACACAATACATTTTGTGTGTTTTGAAGGGGGCAGGCCTTACTGCAGCATATGATGTGATAAATGTCAGTTTGTGTAATAACTTGTCAAATGACATCCTTTAACGGGATTGGGGGTTATGGTAACAGACCAGTGTAATAAAACGCTGTATACGGTCATAAAATCTTCAGACTGACAATGCAACATGTCTCTCTCGAAATTCAATACATTAATGACTTAATAACTTGTAATAATAATAATAATTTTCAAATGATGGCAACATCACCCCTACATTGTCATAGTAATTTAATGTTTTGTAATTTTTACATGCTCAACCACGTAACTGTAAATGTGTAATTTGTTACATTTATTACATTATATAACTGAAAGGAATTCAAATGTTTTCTCACTCATCCGTGGGACTTTAGTTACGATTCCGGATTGGGCTTTAAACTGACCTTTGACCCAGAAATGCATAGGGAGTATGAATGACCACACGTATGTACGTACGTATGTACATACATATACATACATATAAAAACCAACAGAACAATTTGGAAGGCTTTTCTCAGCATTGTCTTTTTTTTTTGTTGCTTTACAAAACATTTTTTTGGCCACTTGACATTGCGTAAAAAAACACTCAGACAAGTTTGCTCCTTTGTACATGAAAATATTTAGTGCATGGTATTAAACAGTGTGCTTCTTTTTTGTAGTAAGTGCTTGGAGAGAAGTAAATGTCCCTTTTTTGTTATTTATGAAAAAGTCTTTCTCCGGGGAGCTCACAAAAACAGAGTTTATACTGTTTTCAGTCTCATTAGGGTTTGTAAGGGAGTAAATGGCCCACAGCCCTGAAAAATATCACCACTGTACAATGAAATGTACACCACCTAGCCCTCTCTCTGACACACACACAGACACACACGCAAAACCTCATATATGCTCAAAAGGAAAAAACTGACAACCATAGATACAGTACGTACATCTAAACACACATGTATAGTACACACAGAAACCTCGACACACAGAGAGGCACACATACAGTCATACACACAGGCTCCCTCATTCATACACAAACACGGGTGTTCTCAAAGGGGGCAGCTGGATTCTAACTGTTATATTATGTAAAAACGTGAGGAAATACAGAGTGAAAGAGTGAGAGAACAGAGGTTGTGATTGAAGGATTGGCAAAATGTTCAACTTGAACAGAGGACAAAGGCTATTCTGTCCTCTTTCACAGACTCATTCTTGTGTATTATTCCTGTGGGTCTCTGTTGTATGCGCTGTCTCTCTTGCTCACACATTTTTGTACACTCAATGTATTATTAGTTCTCTTTCTTGTGCTTACATACATACATCCATACACACAGGAACACACACATCCCGTATCTACTCTTTCTCTCTCTCTCACTCACTCACTCACACACACACACACACACACACACACACACACACACACACACACACACACACACACACTCTGGCTGTCACTCCCCTCCTACTGCACGTGGCAGTCTCATTTCTGTTTATCCACAGATAATTGGGGCAAAGAAAGTTTTGGCCGAAATAAGAGAAAATCATGAAAACAAAGGTGTAGGAAGTGGAAGGAATCTCGGCTGTTACCAAACAGACCAAAAATATGAGGTGAGGAGAGGTGGGAGAGTTTAGAAAGGTCATTAAATGATCAAGTTTGTCTTATTACAATACCCACGAGTTGCAAAGTGGGTGGAGCTATTTCGGGCGCACTAATTGGAGCACTTCCACGGCTCGGATGGAGCCGAAGATTAACAGCTGCGTTAGAAAATATCTGGTTCTTTGATTTAAAAGTCAAATTGGTGCATTTCGGTGCGAAACATCCAATCGCAGATTAAAATTCTGTTACTTGCAATGCTAATGGCTGGTGGAAGAGAACTAATAACACAATCAGCAGCCTTAATCAATTCACCTTTGAATTCTGTCAATTTTGGATGAATTCAGCAACTATGACACCGTGTTTTGTTATCAACAGCGCTGACAAAGCACTAAGGCTCTAATTAGCACCTCCGACTGGCTTTGTTGATGTACATGCACATCATAAACAGAGATGCAGGAATTCAACACAGCCAAACACACAGAGATGTGAACAAACGTTAAGACAAACACATGACACACGAGATTACGTTATCTTTGCATAATGGCTCAGTTCTGTAAGAATGTAGGAGTGTGTGTGTGTGTGTGTGTGTGTGAGAGAGAGACTTGTTCCTAGTCAGAACAGCTTGGCACTTATCTTCAGCATACTGACGAATTCAATATATGTTTGCAGATGATGCCATTAACTTTGTTCATGATCTTTGTGCCACAAAAGGGCCAGTCTCGCCTACAAAGCCAAACAGCAGTAACATTTTAGTGTTTGTGGTTGATCTGTACTCTAGACATCATTTGAAGGTGCTATGTGGAGCATTTTAAACATCAGTTGTCAAAATAGATGTCATAGCTTATTATGAATGAGACTGTGGTGATGATGATTAGTAGAATCTATTCCAAAACAGTGATGCTGTTAATGCTTGGAGGTTTTTTATTTTTATTTTTTTTTAAATTGAGACTGCATTGCCTGTGAACCCTGTTGCTTCATATAGCAAAGAGGATACTACTTGTTTTTGAGTTTGCTTGTTGTTCTCACTGGTACGCTAAATCTTGACATCTACGTATCTAGTCAAAGAATAATGTACACCCAGTACCAATAATGCTAAACATGCTTACAGTAGTTATGCTTGTACATTTTACAATCCTGTACATGCAGCAATATGTGGTGTAGCCTCAATTGATATGAGCACAATAAGTGTAAAGCATTAATGCTAAATCTTGAAAGAGAAAATGTGAGCCCTCAAAAATACTATTCCCTGCTATTCCCTTAAGTAATGTATCTTTCTCTAAGAAACTATATTTTATGTTACCTGTGGCTCTTGAGTTGTTGAGTCAACACTGGTCTCAAGTATTTACACAGCCTGCCTGGGCAAAAAATGTAAACCATGTTGGATAAATATTCTCCTATCAGCCTTTCATTTCCTTTACCATCTGTTTTAACCAGAAACTCGCAAGCTTTAGCTCTGCTTGTTGTTGAAGAACATTGCTTTATTCTTATTTTGCGTCAAAAAAGCAATTATACCCAAAACCTGCCCCAGTGGCTCACAGTGTAAGATATAGTTTTGATTGCTGCTAAAAACTGACAGGCTCCTTGACCTTGTTTGTTCATGGCAATTATACTAATGTCTCAAAATGTATGTGGTACATAATGTCTCATTATAAGTGCTATGCACAATACCTTTTTTAATGGCGAAATATGCTGAACTGCAACCCTAATCATGAGCTCTGCTATTTAAAATACATACATAGTAGCTACTGCTCTTTGACTTTGTAGGCCAGCA
Source organism: Siniperca chuatsi (assembly GCF_020085105.1). Classification (NCBI taxonomy): domain Eukaryota; kingdom Metazoa; phylum Chordata; class Actinopteri; order Centrarchiformes; family Sinipercidae; genus Siniperca; species Siniperca chuatsi. The sequence goes on along the minus strand of NC_058043.1, from coordinate 4,736,105 downwards.
TTGAGCTGAGGTGAGATGAACCCAGCGCTCTCAGACAACTGTAGTGACAGATTGGGCAATGTAGATGGGCAATTCTCCCGGCAGTTGGCAAAATGAACAAAACAAAAAACAGAAAAGGGTCAAAAATCTCTCAAAATGTTGTAGGAAGATGTTCTTCTGTTGGCAACACAGTTTTCTCTGGGGCACCTCCACGAGAACAGCTGCCCAATTGTGTTGCAGCAAAAGTTGCCTTTGTTAACAAATTCCATTTAAGATGCCATGTTTTTCAGGACAGGAAAGAATTCCCAATTCCTTCCCTTCTTTCTCTTCCCTTCGATGATTGGATTGAACAAAAACTGTTTGGCAGTTGTGATGACATCATTGTCTTGACCTTGTAATGCTTGTTTTGATTTCTTTTTTATAATATCACTGTGCTAACCTTATGATGTGCAGAGGTATAATACAGATGTCTGCCTTCATGCGACAGCTGGAAAAAGAGCTAAACTTGACCTTTTCTAGAAAATTACTCTTGGGAATTGCAATGGAGCAGCAGTATTTGAGCAGACTCTTAGCAGCAATATGGCCTTCTACAATGGCTACATCTGTATAGACCACAGCCAGACACAATTCCTTTATAAACTGTCGGTTCAATCTTCTATTGAATCTTATTAGCCTTTCTTAAAACAAATGAAATCTGCAAACTGAGCAAGGCAGTTTTTCTTTTATCAATGCAGTTTCACTCAATGTTCCAAAATCACTTACAATATTGTGTAATAAGGCAGGTCCCTCTGGTACCATCAACACTAGAAATTTCTATAAACCTGTGGTCTGGCATTAAAAACAGCTGAAATTACCTCACCCAAATTGCAGGTTTTTATTCATTTGTTTTAAGTAAAAACAAGATTTAAAGAGTCAGAATCAGTTAACATGGCTGGTTAAAGTGCCAAGTAAGTGGTTGTATATGTTGGAACAACACTGTGAGGACTCCAAGCCAGCTTTCGGGAGAGTGTCTCTGGTGGTTTTTCTACACTGTGGCAGTGCTTCCATGGAGAAATTTACTGTATGACAGCAGTTCAACCCAGTGTGAATGGGAGGGAGCGACTGTGAGCATGCAAGTGTGTGTGTGTGAGAGTCTCTGTGTTTAAGTAGAATTATTGCAAGCCGGTGGGGAGTGTGTGTGTTTGGGCCAGTTCCAGTAGATATAACTTTACACTTCACCAGATATATAGTATGTCTCCTGCCTGAGTGTGACAGAGTGAATGTGTGTGTGTGTGTGTGTGTATGTCTAGAGATTCATCTGTCTTTTTGTGTGTGTGTTACAGGTCTAGCGGGTGATCTAAAGTGTTGTTATTGTCCTCTCCGTCGTCATTGGCCAGTGGGTTGCGGCTGATGACCAGCTCCAGTCTGTCTCCAGCCTCTGTGATCAGAGGCACTGCCAGGCAGCAGTCAAAGTCCCTCGTCCTCACATGGTTCACCTGGATAAAGAACACGAGACGCAGACAATGGCTGCTCTGGTAAATAGTACTGCTGTTGGTTCATTAGCTAGCTAACATAACAAATGTTATTACTGTATAACTGATAGAAATGACGGCTGAACTACAAAAAAAGACCCAAGACATAATAAACCATGATTATACTTTAATCTTCCATGGCTCCTCTCAGGCTAGTGCTGATAGCATGCTTAACCTTGCAGTCCGTAAGTAGTAATGAGATGAAGCTGTGTTTTGCTCTGAACTCCTTCACATGGAACTGAAATTAAACAATTACTACGTGGTTAAAATGGTGAATTTGAGCTTTAATTTGAGGGTGTTTACATCCACATTAGCTGAACCATGTAGTAATTGTAGGCTGTTTTTATACTAAGTGCTCTAATTTCAGCGGGCCAACATTTTAAAGAAATTTAGAAGACATAAGTTAATCGCATTTTATTATTTGGTGCTAAATCTTTTGTGGTGAGTAAATGTCAGACCCACAGATATCACCAGGCTCATGGCATCTTTCCCGGTGCTGCTCTGCCAGGCCTTTGCCATCTTGAGCCTGTCAAAAACATGCCACTGTGATTTGGGACTATGTATAAAAGGGCTTCAAGTTCTACGCTGTTGTCCAGATATGGATGTTAACAACCTCAAACATAAACCTAAACAGATGCCCTACTCTTTACCTGCAGGATCCTGTCGTAGGGTTTGAGCCCGGCTCGGTCTGCTGGGCCGTCGGGTCTGATCATGTTGACGTAAACTCCTTTCTCCAAGAAGCCATCTGACACACTGAAGCCAAAGTCGTCAATCTCTGGGTCCTTTACCACTGTTACCTACAGAAGACAACACAATGTGAGGTTGGTTTGGTGAAATTGAATCTCTGTTTAGTTTAATCAAAGTTTAAACATGTACAGAAACCTTAAACTTTATTTATAGAGCACAAAGTGCTTCACAGAGAGAGAAATAAAATACCACAGTGAATGATACAATATAAAATATATAAAAACAATAAAATAAACAGACAGCTCAGGTAAGATCAGAATATGCGTTTCGATTATTAAAAATGCATTTTGAGAAGAGACTTAAAAGCAGACACTGACTCAGACAGCCTAATTTCTTCGGGCAAATTGTTCCAGAGCCTCGGGGCCCTGATGGCGAAAGCTCTGTCCCCCTTAGTTTTCATCCTGGACTCAGGAACAGACAGGAGACCCCTGCCCAAAGATCTCAAACTACGTGAGGGTTCATAAGCGATTACAAGGTCTAAAATATAGTCTGGAGCCAGGCCATGAAGAGCCTTAAAAGTAAGATCTTAAAATCAATCCTAAAACAGACAGGGAGCCAATGTAAAGAAGCTAAAACAGGTGTGATGCGATTGTATCTCCTGGTCCTGGTTAAGCTGAGTTCTGTACAGTCTGCAGTCGTTTCAAAGTTTGATTAAAACAAGTGAACAGGCTGTTACAATAATCAATGCGTGAGGAGATAAAAGCATGTACAACAGTTTCTGCATCACTGAGATTTAAAATATTTTTGCAGTATTTCTGGAGGTGATAAAAACATGATTGGACAAGCTTAGTGATATGTTGCTCAAAACATAAATTGCTATCAAACGGGACACCAAGATTTCTTGCAACAGGCTTGATATGTTGTGACAGATTGCCAGGTAGCCATTAATCTATCTTAAAAACAACAACAACATATGCTAGCACAGGCCTTCAAGGGCCCTAACACAACAAGCCGAACACAAAAAGTTATCGCTAATCTACAGGTGTCCCATCACATGATCTAATGTTCTCTGTTAAAAGTTGCACTTGAACAGACTATAAAGACGACAACTGATTACCAGCGTAAAAGGAAATGATTGGTCAGTTGTCTGTGCTCCTAATCCAAAAGACAAACAAAACAAATGAGCCAACCATTCTTATGTCACAGTAAATCTTATTAAACCTTCTCATCATATGCTCAGAATACGAATTGAGAATGTCTGACAAAAAGTTGCAACTGGCAGTGTAAAGTTTTGCTTTGGCATTGCCAGCCATTGGTCTCTCTTGTGGAAGAAGGAAAGGCAGAGAAAAAATTAAGGACAGACGGCTCTTTCTCACAAAGGCCAGATTTAACATGCTGAACAGGCTAAAATGGCTGCTGATGCACCACAAAGAATACAAGCGACGACAGATGCTAGCAATGTTGGCTTGGCGTGTCAGGGCACATGAAGTGAATCTAAACGTAAGTTTGGACATTAAGCCAATTTTTTTTGTGACATTCAACCAAATTTGTGAGACATAGCAAGACTTGTATGATTGTATCCTTTTTATTTTTAAGAACACTGACAGAAAAATCCTTCTTGAAATTTACCCAAAATGGGTTGTGGGGTTTCTGTATTGTTCTCTTTTCAGCTGACAGAGTACAGGGAATGGTATTAGCTTTATTGCTTTTAAATCAGCTTTGTGCTTTACTGAAGCACAAAATGCAGGATAAGTGCTTGACAGGCTGCTCCACCAAACAACCGCTGCTCAACACAGAATCATTGCAGGATAAATGCAAGGTTTTTACAGTAATGCTGGCTCGATGTTTTGCTAAGAACTGTTGGTTAACAAACAAACTGAAAAGGCAGTATTGTATGATATATGAATATTGTATGATCTGTTAATGAGACAGCATTTAAAAGCTGTAACATTTTGGCTGATGGCCAATGAGCCCATCAGACTTGAATGTATTTTCTCCCTGTGGATAACAAATGTATTTCTCATTCTGGCCCTGGGCTGTACAAGTTAGAGCAGACCATTGTATGAAGTCATTATTGTAAATTCATAGGAGGGTGAAGACATGTAGCTGCCAGTATAAGTTGCCCAAGGGGGGTGGACGCATAAATTGTACATTCTATACTGTATTACATAATACCCTGCACTGTAAAAACTGTCTCTCAAACTCATAAAAAAGGTCATTTTTATGACTTTTTAAACTTGAACCAACTCAAAGTTGCAGTAATTTTCTTATTTAATTTTAAGTTAACCAATCCAAAATATGTACAAATAGGTCTTTTCCACAGAAGACATTTTGACATGTGACAGTAGGAAAAACAAAAAAAAAAAAGAATGATGGCTGAATTCTATTTAGTTGCTTTGGTGTCAGGGTCCTAGTATTGTGCATGCTGGTTCACTGTCATGGCTTACTGGGACACTTTAATAGAACGGGGTCTGGCTCTGTCCAAAGTTGAAAAATATGCCTACCGACACCTAAAGCTAATTGACATATTGTGTTTAATTTGCCTGTGCACAAATAGAAAGTAAAAACAACAAGTTTGTGTTGTAACAATCTTTTGGTAATGAGCAGTGACTGCCTGAAGTCTTGCTGTCAAGTTGCTAGGCAACCAGCAAAGAGACTGCACAGAAATGCCAGGCAGATGGATTTGTCAAGAAATTGTTACGGCACGTAACTCCTCCTAATACCACACATTGACATTTTAACGATTCTATTTGTGTACAGATTAAAAAACTAGATATAATGTGTTAATTAATTAGTAAAATTTACTAATTAACACATTATATCTAGTTTTTTTGTTTTTTAGAGGGAGTGGTAAGCATGTTTTGGAACTTTGGGCAGAGCCTGACTAGCTGTTTCCCCCGTGCTTTGTCAAAACTTTTACTTTACATTTGTTCTTAGTGTTTACCCTACACTCACGCACTCTCTTTATGCAATCATATCAAATCCTTACCAAGGACAGAAGCCACATCATGGCAGTGTCTTCAGACAGAGCTTTGAACTCACTTTGTGCAGCTCCAAAGGCGTTGGGGACAGAATCCCCTGCATCTCCTCTTTGATCCGACGAGACTCCCATGTCCTCTCTGACACTCTCAATGAGGCCTTGGGCTTCGGCTCGTGGTGCATAAGAGGGGACTGGTTATCTTGGTGGACGTGGGCCCCCTGGTGCAGGTGGGCCTCATGGTTGAAATGGACCTCCTGGTGCAGGTGAGCGTCTGGGTGGGATGAAAGGGTTGGTTTTTAAATGAGATTAAAACACGTATTTCAACAAGCAGTTAGTGAACAGCACTTCTATACACAGCAGCATGCTTGTACATAAAATATATTTGTTTATTTTCCCTCGAGTAGAAAGACATTGTATTAGATTTTGGAGTAATTTTGTCAATCTTATATTATGAGCTTGGAGAGACCACCACCCTTGGCTCTGTCACATTTGCCTTTGAATTACCTTGGTGGAGTTGGGCCTCTTCATGGAGGTGGTCCTCCTCGTGCAGATGGGCACCCTGGTGGAGCAGGTTTCCCTGGTGCAGGAGAGAATTCCTCCGCAATGGACTCATTCTGCTGTGGCTCAGTATGGGCTCAGCTGGAGGCTTGTTGACACCGTCTACACCCAGACTGATGGCTGTTCCTGTCATGATGGATGCCTGCACAAACCAAAACACACACTTAAACTTCAGCTGATGCTAACATTACTGTGTTAACAGTAGGTATGTGTATCATTATATATCTGTATTAGGTATATATTCATCTTTCTGGCTGTGGTGGTTGAGATGAGGTTAAAACTGCCTATTTGAGTGATACGGATGGTAAAAAGCCAGGGTAGCCTACATCAAGGTCTTATGTTTGATGAGTAATACTACTGTTAATTGCTCACAACTAATTAGTGGCTGAGGATGGTGTGCTAATGGTTTTGATACTGTGATATCACTACAAAAATGTGTACAAAAATCTGGATTTATAGTTAGTATAGCATTAAGGGGTTACGGCGCCTACGCACGTAGCTGTAATGAGAAAATGCGAAAGAGATACTGTATATGCGTCAATTATAAATCCACCTTAAGTGAACCTGCATGTATAAATGTGCAAGGATTGTATTCATGTTTGATGCTATTGCTAACATGCCATTTGTTTGTGGCAACTCTGTGGTTCAACCGTTTTGTCGGAGGACGCTAATGCTAATGACTGCAGTTTAAGTTAAAGGTGGATGCTAACATGCTAACTGACCTCTATCTCTCTGAGTAGTTCTGATTGGCCGCAGGTCTCCAGATCCTCAAGCGCCTGACACCAGAAACTGTCCTCTGGATCCAACAAAATACCGTCCGGTTGTTGGCCAATAAATCTGTCACACACACAAACATGAAATGAAAGTAAATTAAGTTGCTTTGGAAACAAGTTATCTAATCACATTTTAAGCCACCAAAGAAGACAAACCTACATGCTTGGAACACCTTTTGGGTTGAATCTTGGTCATGATGTGTTTATTATAGAACTTGTGCTTTTTCTAGAACAAGTAACGTTTCTGTACCTTAAACCAATAACCTGACCAATCAAGAGTCATTGTAATGTGAACAAATGTGTACTGCGGAATTGACTCTGCCCATCAAGGCAGAAACTCCTATATGTATTAGCAATGGGCCAGCATCATCAACAAAGCCGATGCGAACATGTCAGTACAGGACAAGGCTATTCGTTCTGGTTAAATCCAACATGAGTAATCTTTTAACACTGAATGTCCTTGACTGACAAGATTAATTCACTTTCACTGCGCAGATGATGATATTTTTTCTAGCCATCCGTCCTCTCTATCTCTCCACCCCCATTAGTATTACATAACCCCAGTGAATGATGCTGTCCTCACAAGGCTTAATCTCCTGACTCATCACTACACACAGATACTGATGACTGTCAACCGCCACACTGAAATTTCCACTGCACCACAAACTCTTAGTTTTTCGATTGACTCTTAGTCAATCGATTAGAGTGATTGCAAATTAACTTGCAATTTTGAATATATATATACAAATAAATAAATTAGGCATATACAGTAAATTATTTAACTAGTAAAAATGCAGACCGTTTGCCAGTTTTGGCTTCCCAAATGTGAAGATTCAACAATCTTTTTCCCTGATTTATATCATAAATTGAACATCTTTTGGTTTTGAACTGTTAGTTGGACAAAACAAGCAATTCGAAGACATCAACTTGGGCTCTTAACTTATGCTATAAGAAACACAGTCGCTAGATTATTTGAGTTATTAGTTTCACTAAACTGTAACTTTAGAGCTTGTAAATGTTTGGACAGTGACACATTTACATTGTTTTGGCTCCGTACTCCACCACTTCAGATTGCAAATAAAGCAATAACTGGGATTAATGATCTGATTTTCAGCTTTAATGGTGTTTTAAAGTGGTCACATCAATACCAGGAGAACAGTGTAGGAACCCTATTCTTCATCTTCCAAATTTGCCTTGCATATAATGTTAATAAGTTGTCCAATAATTATGGATTGTGAGCAGCCAAGGTTTCACAAAAATGGCAAATATAACTTATTTTAACATCATGAAATCACTAAATCATTGCATTCAGTCAATTTAGCCATTTTAATCAATGTGTCATTAAAGGATCATACCAGTGGTTTTGTATGTCGTAGCCCATTTACTACAAATCACAACTAACCATTGTGAAAACCATGCTACAGTGTTCCAGGCATCCACTGGTTTCCATTCATTCCAGTGAGGTACAAAAATATAGTAACAGTTGTTTTGAGTTGTGTAGTCATCACAATGAACACAGTCTGCATTATTTTTTCTCAATTGTACATTATCTTTGAGGTAAATCAGTGCACAGACTTCAGTAAATCTGCAGGCCTGATGTTCAGTGTGATGGATTAGACCAGGGCTATTCAATTGCAAATTCAATTGGGCCAGATTTTAAAACCAGGAAATGTAGATGGTCCAGACATTTTCACCAGCCTATTTAAAAAAAAGTTTTTTTCTTAGTTTTTGGTATTGACAAATTTTAAACAAATGCAAATGAATGTATTAAAAAAAAAAAAAAAAAAGCAGGCATTTGGAGATGGCGGTAAAATAAACAAGTACTTGCCAGCCCAGGCAGGGTTAAACTGACGGTTTTCAATGTCAGTTTTACGTTTCAGGGTTGACATATTTTCAGTATCAATCAAACTTTATTTGTATAGCACCTTTCATACACGTTAGTGCAGTTCAAAGTGCTTCACAGATGAGAGAGAGCACGTCCCTACTTGTGATGGTCAGTAGCCAGATGTTTTGAAAAGCTACCAAGCGTGGTCGGAGCTCACATGAGAAAACGCTGATGACTGAAAGATATGCTTGGCGGTGTTGCTACATCTGTAAACATCCTGCCCGATTGGTACTGTGCATATGCAACCCTCAACAGAGATGAGAAGGAAGTGAGATGGCTCACTCTTTAGCTACTTCCATACTCTATACAGTATATGTAGTTTACTTATTTGGTCATATATCAAAAGTATGTATGCTGGGCCACTAGGAGTTTGCTTCTGGGCTGGATGTGGCCCACAGGCCACCAATTATAGGCCAGGATTAGACAATTAAAGCAAGTTTCAAGTCTGCATTATCAGATTTTCATGCAGTACAAAAATGTATGGAAACAAACGGCTGCGGGGATTGAACGAAATGATCTAAAAATGTATAGTATGCAATCAAAAATGGTCAGCAAAAATATAAAGGATACATGATTTGTAATTAAAGATAAAACTAAGTTCAGTCCTACCCAGGTGGTTTGTCCCAGTCATCCTCACTGAAGCCTCCATCGCTGAAAGGGTAGTTCTTCCGGCGTCCAGGAGGTGGTGTGGTGCTGCGCTGCTGCTTGGCACTACGCCACTCATGGGGGTGAAGAGCGATACCAGCTGCCTGGTGGCTGTATGTACCTGCAGGAGGAGTGAAGGAACTAGATAAAGCACTCATTTACAGATTGCTGCATTTTGGATTATAGATAGAACCATTTGGATTTGGGATTTTTCTTTGCTTAAAGATAGAAACTACAAGAGTTTGCATGAATTATGTTCCATCAAGTATTACTCTAAATATGTTTTGTAACATATGTATGGCCATGCTGGCCTTTCACCATATATGTGTGTTAATCCAAAGCTTACCCTGGCTGCCATAGCCGGCGTCCATCCCTGAGCCATCCCATGACTCCATGGCAGAGTCGACGCTGGGTATGGTTGTTGAGTAAAGCTCTGACAGCTTATTGGTCTGCTGGCTGTCCGTCAAATCATCCTCCTCAGGGTCACTGAGCTCATTCTCTGTTGTGTCCTCTACCTCTGCTGCCTTCCTCTCCTCTACATCTTGGAGAGAAAAAGTTGGAATTAGATTTGTCCAATAAAATGATCATCAAACAATAAGGATGTTTTCAGACAAGGTTGATGCCAACTTATTGAATACAAAGATTGCGAGTCATCACGAGAGGCAAATGTTGCTAAAAATATGAACGAATCTTCGAGTTCCCAATTTCTAAACCGATTACAGGCATCTAGGAAAAGTCTTATTGGAAAGGGTCTTGGAAGGTTCAAGAGTGTGTACTAGAAGGCTGACTCCAAAAACATTGAGTTCAGGTCAGAAACCAGATGTGCAAAGAGATTTGTGATGCAAATTTACCAAGTTACCATTGACAGTTTTCATACTTACTGTCAAGCTGTTTCTTTATCTTGAGGGTGACCGTCTCTCCAGCCATCTGCAGCAGGTGGATCGCTTCACTCAGGGGCTTGCCTTTTAAACTGACGCTGTTGATAGCCAGGATCCGATCACCTACGTGAATAGCCCCTGTCCTGGACACACATGAAAACATACACATTCACACACACACACGCACACAAAGCAATGTACAATTCAGTACTATGCACACACAGGAAAAGATTACTATGAGACATGAGTTTAAGATAAGACAGTTAAATTAATTAACCTGATTACTCTAAAATCACAGTCTGTATCTATCTATATCTGCGCTAAAGGGACACAATGACATCAATACTACATTTCTATCCAAATTTGGTGCTGTTTTGCAGACAAATTCAGCTTTTTGTAATTTATGTGAACTGAACCTTTGAAAAAGCCTGATTTTCTCAATCTTTTTCAATATTGAAACAAGACCACGATCTATCCCTAACCTTATTATATTTCCTCCAAAACACATTTGCAAGTACAAATTAGCTGTATACATATCTAATTTGTAGGGCACAGTATTTGATACAAACTAGATGCTGAAACATTAGGCTTCAGCGTCGCAGTGATCCTGTACTTGTTTATAGATCAGATTTGGGTTCATGGAAAAAAAAAATTACTGTTTTAAACAATTCATGTAAACAAACACATGACTAGTCAAGGGTCACAACAAGGTGACTCTGGAATGAATAATTCTGGCTCCCTTTAATCCCTCTATCACTATCATCGTAAAATGTAAAACAGTCCTTATCTTGTGGCCTACTTTGATAGAGATATTATTTACACATATATACACATTTACACACTCATGGACCCAAATATCATGCTTGTACGTGCTTTAAACATATTTACTTAACTGTGTGATTTTGAGAGAGAAGGGTTTCTGGATTTTGTATCTTTAGTTTATGTTTACCTGAGCTGGTTTAACAAAATCAAAGCACTCAAACGGCTCAAAGAAAAACTGGGTCGGTGTAAGCATTTTCCACGAGCCACTCAGATGCAGTGATGTTGATCATCTGTATTCCTGCATATTCTTCTGTGTCAAGCTGAGCCAAGTTTATTTATAGGGTGCTTTTAGCCAACAGATCTGAGGCAAAGTGCTTTATCGACAACAGTTTAGGACAGGAAATAGAACAATTACATCACAAACTCTAAGAAACGGGGTCACAGAGTGCGTGTGTGTGGAAGTGTGGCAGTAAGCTGCCTCCCTTGGTGTGTTTTGGTGGCATAACACATGAGCCGGTTATAAAAGCTCACATTTTACTATGAAATAAGTGTTGTGTGGTGGACTGGATATAAGCTGAAATTCACCAGTGGACGATTATGACTCAGGAAAAACATTATGTCATCTTCTGTTCAGTCTCGTTGCTGTGGACACTAGCTGCTATCCCATCTCTCCACCGCATTATGTTTCTCATTTTCTCATCTGACATCACTCCATGTCACCTGCTGCACACTCAGCTGCTGGTGGGAATCCCTCTATATATTACCCAAAGCATCTTTTATTATTTCTCCTAATAAAGTTTTTACCCCACTGATAGGGAGGACTAAATAAGGCAACATAAGTTGGTTCCTTCATCTGTCTCAGTTGGGTTTAAGTTTCGGCATGTGTTGCCGTGATAAAACAAGGACCTGAAAGATTATCTATTTTTTTTATCTTGATATTGATCTTGAGCACACAAGATAGTAATTACTCCATTCCAGACAAAGTCGTGTTTTAAATGGGACTGACCATTCTAACGTGTTGTTTAATTGTTTTTCAGACCACCAATGGAGAGACTGTTCTCACTGTCAGGGCTGCTTCTTTTAAACTATCTACTAAGTGACTCACACCTGCGCACATACATGTACAGTATATTGGTTATGAGTCATGTCCCGCTTTTGATCATATTCAGGATATGACGTCTCCAGACTCCTCTCAGGTGTGTACAGAGTGACCACTGGGTTTATTTAACATTGTATTGCAAGCACAGGCATGAGCAGAACAGACTTTTTTAAACAGATTGTGTCTGAAATTAATTACAAAAAATGTCATTGGCACCCCTCCAGTTGGTGGCCCCCTAGGCGATCGCCTAGCTGTGTATATGTGTCTATATGTGTAGGGGCCTCTACATCTAAGTATAATTAAGTCACTTTTAATTCTATGGCCCTTCATTAAACCAAGAGACTTTATATAGACATGCTTTCCCGGATTTAACTAATCATTTCAAACAAAATTAAGTGTAGCAATATAGTTTACCAAAAAGCCTTGGAGACATAATTCACAGAATTTAATACAAGACATTTTTTCAGAGATGTGAATAGATCCATACACCACCTAATTTTTGGAGTGAAATGTATGTTGCGTGTTTGAAGCTTTGAATGCCGAGAGTCACAATTATAAAAAGGCACATTTGGTGATTTCAAATGGCCAGAAAATGTTCAGCATCCGTGGATGCAGAACATTTTTATTGCCAGTTATAAACACATTCTGACAGAGTCAAATGTACCATACTGAATGTTGGGTTAAAGTAAAGTTAAAAAAATATGTGATTTAAAGAAGAGATTGTTAATTTTTTTAATGCAGCTGGTGAAAAAAACATCTTAACAGTTTATAGAAGCACTTTTAGTAGTCTTAGCTGTAGTTTAGTCTTCAATTTTATTTTGTACTATATTTGTATGCTGTTATAGAGGTACTGAAGCAAAATATTAAAATATGTGAAAACAGAACAATCCAAAAATCTCCAGCTGCAGTGCCTTTCCTAATACTACAACTCAAACTGGTAATTCGATTTCCATGAAAAGACAATGTGTGAGTGTGTGGTGTGTGTGTCTGCAAGCATGTACCTTTCCGCCAGGCCTCTCTTGGTTAGGCCGGATATAGTGATGGGGTCAAAAGGCTCCTCGGTGCCTGAGATGGTGATACCCAGAGGGCCTCCGTACCGCTTCAGCTCCACTGTGTAGATGATGCTGCCTGACGTCTCCTGCTCATCTGATGCGCACACACACACACACACACACACACACACACACACACACACACACACACACGTGTTAATCTAATGTTTCAATTCCAAAGAGTAGATGATACTGCCTGACACACTGTATGTTGCTCACCTGATACACACACACTAAAACGCTTCAGTTCACTAGGTGATACTGTATCACGTTACCTCTTCATTTGAAATGCACACACACAAACATATTTCATTCCAGAAGTAGGTCAAAACTCTCCTCAAGACAACACTGGTGAGGAAGACACAGTTTCCATGGTAACCAGGGAGAAGACTGCCTTGTCATCATGTAGCATGAACATAATAATCTGCATATTACCTCCTGTGTGTGTGTGTGTGTGTGTGTCTATGCATGTGATTATACCCTCTGAGTCGTAATCTAACATGATTATGCAATCCCTCCCTGTTTTTGTGTGTTTAGTTTACATCACATCAAATCACACAGTGGAACAGGATTATTCTCTCATTGCAACAACTTGGATGCGTTCATTGAATTAACTCGTCAAATCTCACAAATCCAGGATGTGGCTGTAAAATCGGTAACAAGTGGCCAAGCACAAGGGTCCTTAGCTGGTTTAAGACTCAGGAAATCAAGGCTGCTACATGTTGTACATGGTACACACATTAGACCAGCAGGATACCCTCTTCCTACACATTTTCTTACTATATCCCATATATTTCTTTGCTCTTTATGCTTTATTGTATAATTTATTGTTTCACACTGGATTTAATTGTTAACTCTTCCAATAGTTTGTCTCCCCACTGGGATCAATAAAGATGCATCTTACAGTATCTTAGATGGCCATTTTAAAGCTGCAGCAGGAGTCCATGAGTTCTGGACAACAGCACCACCTGGTGGTCAAACACAGTTAGTGCTTCTCCTTAAACTAATGCATGCTGATTTGAATGAACATTTTTTAATCAAATAAAACAAATCTGAAAAATCAACCAGAAAGACTTTTGTGCAGTGAAATAATACATCACACATATTATGGTTATCATGTTTACTGAACCACCAAAGACAGACTCAACTTTACCATATGCATATGCACGCATATACCTGAGTTGTCTTCGTCTTTGCGTATCTTTAGTTTGACCAGCTCCTCACACTGCTGCAGGATCTGCTCTGCATCGTCTCTGGAACAGTTCTCCAGTCTGATGTTGTCGATGGCCAACAGCTTATCACCAGGCTCCAATGTTCCTGTTCTGATGGAGAAAGAGAGAGACAGAGACACAAAAAGTGGAACCAGATACGATCTGTTCTGTCACGGTTGTACTACAGCGTCAGAATTCTGCCAAACTGCACTCACAGAACCCACACTGTACTTAACAGAGTGGAAGCTAAACTACAAGATAATCTGTACGATACCTGTGGGCCATGCTGCCCTTCTTGATGTCAGAAATGATGAGGGGCTCTCCTGGCTTCTTGCTGGCTGTGGAGGGAGATAACATCACACTAAGCAGCAGCAACAACAACAACAAAACAACTATATATAACACAGCTGTCAAAGAGTTTTCCCCACTACGATTACTACTAATAATAGCAATGATAATAATGATAATAAAACAAATAAAAAATAATAATTGTAACAGTAACATGACATCATTAACAATGAATAGTGATACATGAATAATGTCAGTAACAATAGCATTTATTACATTATCACGTTTTATTTGTTTTGAGATAATGGAAGGTAGGAGGTAAAATCTAATGAATTGGGTTTTTTTAAATAAAAAAAAAAGTAGTTGAACTCATCACAAGTCAAATATACTACTAACAGACACACAGACTGAGGAAGGCTGAAAATGTCTTGACAGCAAAGGAAAAAGAAATGATAATTTATCAGGTTAAATCTCTCTTATACTTTTATCAGGAGAAACTGTTCAAGTTGGCTGGTAACTTTGTGTGAAATCAGCTAATGTGTTGTGCCTGTAAGATCCTTCTCACTTTCAGCTGTGACTACTTCCATTCAGAAGATGGCGCCATTGCACCATTGTCTGACTGTCATTTTCATTTTGATCTATACAAAAACTATCCATACATCAGGGCCCAATGTAGAGTTTCTCTACAGGGCCACACATTTTATATAGAGTATTCTCTACATAGGGCATTTATAAATGTATATAAAATTTGACCTTTTTCTTCTAAAATTCCACATATGGCTTTATTGAACGCCTTTATTTAGCAAAGGGAGGTTACACCATTCCTGAGCAACCTCAGGAATGGTGTTTAACACATTTATGCTGGTAAGTAACTCAGTGAGTGGAGCTGCTTTACTGAAATTAAAGAGGATTCTGTTGAACAATTTACCGGTCATAAAAGTGCTTCTCAATCTTTGTAATACTTACTGATATATTTATATATCTTTACTCCAAATATTTAAAAATGTGCCAAGTTCAGCAGTCAACCTGCTCATGCAACTTGAAATACTACAATATATACTGGCACACTAAAGTGTGCACGCATCCCAGACTAACAACAGTTAAACACTGAATGTAGGTCATGCTGACTGAAGTGAGATGTGTTGATCACTCTCTGGACAGCAACACTAAAGCTTTACAGTGATGCATGTGATTAATGCCTTCAGTCATAACAATAAAGTAATTTACTGGAAGAACAATAACAGCATTAAAGACTGGATCCACTATGTTTAAAATACATACAGTGGTGTGAAAAAGTGTTTGCACCCTTCCCGATTTCTTATTTTTTTGCATGTTTGTCACACTTAAATGTTTCAGATCATCAAACAAATTTAAATATTAGTCAAAGATAACACAAGTAGACAGAAAATGCAGTTTTTAAATGAAGGTTATTAAGGGAAAACAAAATCCAAACCTACATGGCCCTTTGTGAAAAAGTGATTGCCCCCTAAACCTGCAATCAAGCGTTTGCGATAACTTGCAATGAGTCCTTTACAGCGCTGTGGAGGAATTTTGGCCCACTCATCTTTGCAGAATTGTTGTAATTCAGCCACATTGGAGGGTTTTCGGGCATTAACTGCCTTTTTAAGGTCATGCCACAGCATCTCAATAGGATTCAGGTCAGGACTTTGACTAGGCCACTCTAAAGTCTTCATTTTGTTCTTCTTCAGCCGTTGAGAGGTGGACTTGCTGGTGTGTTTTGGATCATTGCCCTGCTACAGAACCCAAGTTCGCATCAGCTTGAGGTCACGAACAGATGGCTGGACATTCTCCTTCAGGAGTTTTTGGTAGACAGCAGAATTCATGGTTCCATTTATCACAGCAAGTCTTCCAGGTCCTGAAGCAGCAAAACAGCCCCAGACCATCACACTACCACCACCATATTTTACTGCTGGTATGATGTTCTTTTTCTGAAATGCGGTGTTACTTTTACGCCAGATGTAATGGGACACACACCTTCCAAAAAGTTCAACTTTTGTCTCGTCAGTCCACAGAGTATTTTCCCAAAAGTCTTGGGGATCATCAAGATGTTTTCTGGCAAAAATGAGACGAGCTGCGCTCTTGGGGTAATTTTGGTCGGCCGGCCACTCCTGAGAAGGTTCACCACTGTTCCATGTTTTCTCCATGTGTGGATAATGGCTCTCACTGTGGTTCGCTGGAGTCCCAAAGCTTTAGAAATGGCTTTATAACCTTTTATAACCTTTATAACCTTTTCCAGACTGATGATCTCAATTACTTTCTTTCTCATTTGTTCCTGAATTTCTTTGGATCTCGGCATGATGTCTAGCTTTTGAAGATCTTTTGGTCTACTTCACTTTGTCAGGCAGGTCCTATTTAAGTGATTTCTTGATTGAGAACAGGTGTGACAGTAATCAGGCCTGGGTGTGGCTAGAGAAATTGAACTCAGGTGTTATAAACCACAGTTAAGTTATGTTTTAACAAGTGGGGCAATCACTTTTTCACACAGGGTCATGTAGGTTTGGATTTTGTTTTCCCTTAATAATAAAAACCTTCATTTAAAAACTGCATTTTGTGTCTACTTGTGTTATCTTTGATATTTAAATTTGTTTGATGATCTGAAACATTTAAGTGTGACAAACATGCATAAATCGGGAATGGGGCAAACACTTTTTCACACCACTGTAGATCTTTCTGCTAAAAGTGTGTACATGACATTTTGGTAATTGCACCAAATCAAATTTTACATTTTGCAAAAAAAATGATATACACCATGGTTGTAAACATTATAAGGCCAAAAGAATATAGACATCCAAATACGGTAACGCAGACACCCGACCATTACAGCCATATGCGATCATCATCATATTCATCTCATTCCAGAACCATGGCTGCAGGGATTTGCTCCCATTTAGCTAAAGGAGCGTTAGTGATGTTGGGCACTGATGTTGAGCAATAAAGCCCGACTCATGGTGGGGTTGAGGTCAGGGCTCTGTGCAGGCCAGTCAAGGTCTTCCACTCCAGACAGGAAAAATGATTTCTTTATGCACCTGGCTTTGTGTTTTTTTAACATTGTCATGTAAAAAAAACAGGAAAGGGCCTTCCCCAAACAAAGCCACAAAGTTGGAAGAACAGTACTGTCTAGAAAAGTATCACTGTATAATGTAGCATTAAGATTTCCCTTAATTGCAACTAAGTGGCCAAGATAAAGTATGCCAAACTGGCTGTCCACATACTTTTGGCCTTACAGTATAAGGTTTGTAATTAGTGTCATCTGAATGAAACACAGACTGTGAGTGTGTGGCCTGGTATCTATACCATTTTATAAACAATGTTGATAGCTAAGCTTTCCTGCAGGCTACAGTTACCCTGAGAAATACATGTGTATGATTGTGTGTGTTTTTGAAGAAGAGCAGGGTGGCCTCGTGACATTTAAACATTCTGCCAGCAGCCTGTCTAAACAAAAAAAAAAAAAAAAAAAAAAAAAAAAGATCATATGAGCAATGTTTGGTGTGTGTGTGTTCCTACCACTGATGGTGAGCCCCAGCTCCACTCCTCTTTTCTTCGGCAGTTTGACGTGGAAAGTACCACTACTAGGCACCACTGACTCTGTGATACAAACACAGTGTCACACTCAGTGTTAAACACATGCAGAAAATCCATTATTATAAAAAAGCAACAAATAATTCATCCCGCTTAACATTTGTAATTAAAGACATTTAGCTCTTGCTCTTATCTCCTCTGAATTGCTCTTCTCTGAGGCAAACAGCGACTTCAAATCCTCAGTTTGCCTGCATGAGTCATAATACTAATTCCACCAGTAAAACAACTCTACATCCAGGCATTAACATGACGAGTGCAAGTGGTGAGCAGAGCAACCGCTTACCACTTTTTAACAAGCTATTTGGATCAGCTCCTCACTTCAGAATCCTTCAAACTCACCAAGAAGCTCTTATCACTGACTGACACTGTAAACATGATAGTCAAGTTCAGTGTGCAGTGTTGTGCCTAACAACACAAAAAGTTACAAAAAGTGGACAATAAGTATATGCCATTCAGAGCTGATTAACTTATTTTGAAAGGCTATAAGAGTAAAAGTCTTAAATATTACGCTTGGGAATTGGCTGCATCAACTTTTGGGGTTAATGGTAGGGTAAGAAATCATTCTAATTTCTCTCTGTTTATAGGATAAATGCTAACTTCACAATTTCTTGCTCGCTATGTTAACTCACAAAATGATGCAACTTTATGAATGGCAACATCAAAAACTGGAAAAACATGATTAGTTACTGCAGAGAGCTACACAGCTTAAATCAAGTCAAATCCCTTAGTGTTATCACAAGGGAAAATTTTTGATTTCAGTAGTTTGTGCAAAACAAACTATCGCAGGTAGAGACAAAACATAGGCTTTTGTGCTGATTTTATCATAGTTCATTGTTGATAACTTCAGAGTTAATGTTTGTTGTCCCAGTAACTCAGAGTGAGCTATGACTTCAACAGCTTATCATTATGTTTTACTGAAGAGATAAAACCACTTTAAAAAGCGCCTTAAACAAAAATAAATTCATTTGTGTGTTTAAGCGTACCATGAGAGACTAATTGTCTAACCTCTTGGTGTACAGATAGTTTGATTGAAAGGATGGATGTACATTGTTTTCTAAACTACATACACTATTGTGAAAAACTGTTTTAGCAATTTATTTTGTAGTGTACATGCCTCATTCTGTAGAGCAAAGTTTTCTCTTCATCATCCAAAAGTTAAAAAGTAAAAGTACTGAAAAACAGCAGACTGCTCTGTCGTACAGATCTCACCCATTAAATGCATGAAATGTTAGCAATGAGATTCACTTCAAAACAACTAAAATCAACTTCAGTTTTTTTTTTTTTTTTTTAAATTTGTACTGATTAAACCTTTACCCGTGTGTGAGTTCAGTATGCAAGTGGAAGTGACTTTTCTTCAACATAGAAATCAGAACTAAGGAAAGCTTTGAACTTGTGGGGTATCAGTGTGGTTGTTAGATTTTCATGGGGTTAAAAGCATGTAGATGGGGCCATGCTCTGCAGTGAAGAGCTGTAATTATTCTGCCCACCCCTGCCTGCACTGAGAGAAAAGCTTTCAGCAGCTGAGTTTCACCAGTTCATCCTGTCTGTGCAGATGTGTACATTTGTACAACACAACTGCTAAATGCTTGCTAATAAAGAATGCGCAGCGTTTGCCAGTTGCTCTGTTCTCTTTCATTATACTAATGTTTTAAACCCTCACAGATGAGCAAAGAAGTGCAACAACCCTCCACAGGTGTTATTGCAACAACAGGTGTCTGACACAATTCAATATTCGATATCTGGCAGAGAGGTAATAAATCTCATAATGATACGAGACACGCAAATCTGAGAATGTGGTAAACCTTTTGTTAACTTCACAAACCTGCTACGTCGAATTCTATCTCCAATGAGACCTTATTGGTCAGCGCCGCATCTCGGAGAAGCTGATTGGCCTCCTCTAGCGTTCCATCTTCTGTGGGGATTCCATTGATTGACAGGAGGCGGTCTCCAACCTGCAGCAGGCCACACCTACAACAGGAGTTACCATGGTGATGTCAGAAAGATTGGAAGCATTGGATATCTACTTCCTAAATATCACTGTATCTTACAGTTTCGGTGCTTTGAGGCCTGAGCCCCACAAATCCCCACAAATCCCTACAGCTCCCATGTTGTTTTACCAGCGCAGCAGGACGCGTACTTGGCCATTTAAACTGTTTCTCCCTTACCGTCCCTATCTCCACCAACACTATCTATTAAATACCATCTTTCAAACTTTTTAGTTCTCATCTCTGTTGTCTAAAAAATGTCTGCGCTGGTTAACCTGCAATGGTTTTTTTTATTTTGACTGAGGTCTTCTTACTTCTGGAACATAACCCGGAAGTTCTGCTTTCACTATAGATCTCCATAGGCAAGAGTATGAGGTTTTGTTAAAAGAAACAACTTTTCTGGGTGGATTGTGATCAGTTTACGGCCTATAATTTGAGTTAATCTAAGTTCTTAGGAATTGTTTAAAACACCTTAGGTTTGGCAGTGAGAGGCGTCTTTTCCCAGTTGTTTTCTATAGGTAGTAAGCATTTTGCGTGCTGCTCATGCATCCTGGGCGTCTTGTGTTTTAGACGCCCGGAGCGCCTCGCATTTTTGCATGAGCGCTCTGAACGCCTTGAGCTGAAAAAACTTCGACACAGAGCGTAAAGCGCCCAATGTCATTTGCGTTTTTTCCCCATTGTCCAATCGGATTAGATTGTGAGTTTTCTTCACAGCAAATTCACAGTTAGACTAAGGACAGGTCATTCGGTGGTTGCCTAGTGACACTAAAAAAAAAAAGATAGCAGCAAGCTGCTCTCTTTTTAAATTGTAGGCTTCAACAAAAAAGAAGCAACCTGCAAAAAGTGCTCGGTCTGATCAGGACCTCAGGGTTTATAAAGCCATTAATACAGGGGTTCAATAAGGAACCCTCTGAGGTTCTCCAGTTGTTTCAGTCTGAATGACCCATCAAGGTTCCTCAAATTACAGGTTTCTAAAAACTTCCAGACACTAACATCTGCTTCTTTCTCAAGTGTCATTTTATATCTCCTGAAATAAAACATGATCGTGTAGGTATTTTCTGTTTTGTTCCTATTTAGACATGACTACTTCCAGGGTTAAAATGCTCTCAAAGGGGAAAGAAAACCTCAAGCACGTAGGTGTACTAATCATCAGCAGCCCCCTACCTGTGACGTATTTTCCTTTAATTCATTTTACATAGACAGATGACACCAGAAGGAGCTTCAGACTCCCTGTTGTGTAACATATCACATTATTTTTAGCTACTGTAGCTTTCAGTGCTGCTGTTTGGATATTAAAGATTTCTGTTTTCAAAATATCCACCATTTAGAAACCCCCAAACCTGGCTCCTCACTAGATAAATCAGTTCTGGAATGAAAGTAAAGCACATTAGCGCTGACTATTAATGTAATGAATTATATAAATACCTTTCCGTGGCAAAATAGATGTATATTGCAAAGGAGTCATTCTGTTTTTTGCAACAATAGCCTGTAAATTTAAGCAATTTTGGAAGCGAAGCCCCTCGTATGTTCAAGTCACTCCAGCTATACTAGGCACTAAAAGTGACAAACCCAAAACCCCTCTGCTGCTAATTGGCTTGTGTAAACAAGCGTATAATCACCAGACACACAAAGAACAGTATACTGAGTTGTTCTTTTTAAAGCTAGACAGAAATATCATAGCATGGTGGAACCTATGCTACATCCACCCTCTGCACTAATCTGTGCGACCAGTGAGCACAGCTGTGCAGAGAGCCATCAGTGCTATAATGAATGAATGTAAAAAAGTGGACAATGTGATTCTAACTGCAGAAACTTTTTTTTTTTTTTTTTTTTTTTTTTTTTTTTTTTTTTTTAAAATCGCTTAAGGTTCAAAGGTCATGACTGTGGTTTAGGATTAGTGCACTGAACTAAAATAAGAGCCATATTATTAAATATTATAAAATGATACAGTAGTTCTGCACCAAGTAGACTTCTGACAGGAGAAAATGAAGATTAAGTCATTTGTCACACTTCGACTAGGCCTCTCCTTCATGCAGGTACTGCCCTTTGGATTTGCAGGGCACTTAGGATTTTCACTTGTCTGAATGTGACACAACACACACACACACACACACACACACACAGTTGATATATCCTCCATTAAGCCATGAGTGGGTGACCTGTATTAATATACAGTCAGACATCTTCATTATGAGCTACTGAGGATTAAATGGCCTGCCAAGACTGTCGTCCCTGTCTCACTGTCCCTCTGTTTCCCATTTTTTGTTCAGAAATTACCAGTTAATATCGCTCTCCACTTCTTTCCTGTTTTTGTCTCTTTTTTCCATTCTTTCTTTATGTAGCGTTTGAAGAATAAACTCAGGGTCCCTCTCTCTTCCATATGTCTCACTTTCATTCCTCTCCCCTCTCCTCTTAATTTCTTTGCTTTTTATTCCTTCCTTTTTGTTTTTTTCTTGTCTTGCAAGTTGTTTATAATAGATATGCTTCTTGGTGAGTAGTTTTATATATAATCCATCATCCAGCGTTAATCTGCAGTTTGTACAATGCAAACTTTAACTAGCAACATACTGTATATAAAGTATTGGTTTGATTACTGGCTATATTTTACTACCTTGGTGTTGTGGAGAACTTTGTGCCTTGCATCATCAGTACTGCAAGTCTGACAAAGTGCAGAGTTGATGTGCTTGTGTTGCAGTGCTGGCAGTGGAAAAGTGGAATGTGATTATGGTGTTATGAGGTTATGGTCCACTTTGCTTGTAGACGCCTCACAGATGCCTCCTGGTGGTTTTTGGTATACACAGCAACTACTGGCTGTTACAATTAGAATGCAAATTATGTGTGGCTCACTGCTGGCTTAGTAATATCGCACTACGCCATTTTCATTATGGAGCAAATGGACCAAATGAAACCAAGCAACTAGTCCAGCGTAATGAACTTTACATGTTTTGAATATAACATTGGTATGAAATTAAGATTGGTAATGAGTAGTTTTGTGTTTTCTGAGGATTGCTACAATATACATGTTAAAATTGATACTAAATAACATTTATAGAAAAGCTTCCAGCAGGACTAATGCAGGATAATTGCAGGTTAAAACCTTAAAAGAGGATGTCCTCGCTGGTCACCACTTTTAAAGACTATAAGTTGTGGTTCAGTGTAATTCAGGGTAGTGTGAAGGGGTTTATTTGGATTCACCCTGTCAAGCGTGAAGGAAGGTACTTATCGATTCCTCCGGCGTGGGCGAAGGGAAGCTAGCTAATTAGTGTTGTTAGCGTGGGCACTAATGGAGAAGAGAGTGTGGCCTCGGGGTGCAGAAACACACCCAGCACTTAGAGAATCTGTTAATACAACAGGAACATCAATCAGAGACACACCCATACACACACACACACACACAATGCAGACACAATTGAGAATTCATACTAAATTGAGACTTGTGAGACTAATGAAGTGATGAACACATGCGTGAATTAAAGAGCAACAAAAGACGCAAATACACAGAGGATTGTGACTCTGACACACACACACACACTTGTACGTCAATATTTGGAAAACCCCACCTATGTTCATGTACATACAGTAAATGCTTAAAAATGTTCATACAGCCACACATCACACAGAGCCCGGCAGAGCTGTTAATACACCGCCAACATCAGTCTCACACACACCTGCACACACAAACAAACACTAACATTCAAATACACACAGGACAGCTAAGTAAAGCTGCTAATGCATCATTAAAGTCAGCATATGTCCACACACAAGCCATTAGTTTAGCTGTACTACAGCTTTCTTAGTCACACAAATACAAATGCACTGTTACAACACTTAATAACACACCTACATGTTACTAAACTGCAATACCAAGTAGCACACTACATCATTCAGGCAGACTATTGTACATCAGTGTGATTTTAATAATATGATTAATAATCTTTGTAATATTAGTAATCTACTAAACAACTTGGATTGGATGTATCTGACTGTTGTAGCCTTGCGGTGTAGAGATCAACATGTAAAATAGTCTGACAAAATATGTTTACTTTGAATTTAAGCTACTCAATAACCCCCCTCCAAAAAAAAAAAAATGTATAAGCTGCTGTGTCATCAATATTTTAACTCTTCAATTATAGATTTTCACAATTGTTTAGTTTTCATACTTCAGCATTTTATTCCCTGAACTTTTTTATACTAATTTAGGCTAATAAATAACACAATATATATTTAATTATAATATAATATATAATATAACTGCATATTTGCTTAAGTGAGGTAGATCTTGAACAAGCAAAGTTGGTAGTTAGTTATTCAGGATGATAATGTTTATGTTGTAGTGCCAAAGTAAATCAGTCTAACTTTGTACCTTCGTTTAATGTCTTTGTGTGGAAAGGCTATACATCACAGACACATTGGTAAAGAACATAAAAATATCGTGCACAGTTTATTCATGCGTGAACGCGTGCGTGCTCACCTCTCTGCAGAGCTATCGGGCTCTATGAATCGGATAAGTGGGGGTGCGGACAGTGTTTCAGTGGCAAATATTCCTCCCTGCAGCTGGACACCGAAGCCGTTGAGTGGGTCGCCTGTTAAGACGACCTCACTGGTCTCTACATGAACTACCTGACCACCCGGACCCACCGAACTGGACGCCAGGGACACTAAACACACACAGGTACACACGTGAGATGGATTTTTTGATTATTAATTTCCCTGCAGAAATATTACATTATTGTACAGACAGACAAACATATTGAGCTTACAGGAGCTTTTGTGCTCTTTCTTCCTTTGCCGTCGTTTGAGCAGCGAGTTCCGTGGACTCATGGGAACTGTAGGCCTGGGCAGGGTGCTGGAGCTCTGGCTACTGGGGCCCGATGTAGTCGTAGAGCCGGGAGAGAAACTGGCAGATACCAGAGCTAAAAGAGAGAGAGAGAGTTCCCTTACTGCAATACATGGGTAAGAAGAAAGGGATGGAAGAATTAATGAAGAAAGTCTGACAGACAGACAAGTCTGTCTTGTCACTGTTTGTGTTCTTACACTTGCAGTAGTCGAGGCTGTTGATGGTGTTATTATTTGAGGCGGTCCACGACTTGTTGAGAGTGGAGCTTGTGTTGCAGAGGGTGGAGTTTGGAGGGTGACAGTAGTTCACACAGGGGTCCCAGGAGTGGGGGTGGTCCGACTTCTGAACCTTCACTGAAACACACACAAATGATTTAGTTACTTCTGAGGACAAGGTGTCGACTTACCGTAACCCTTAACATGTGTTAACATGTCTACCACCCACAGTTACTATAGCTTTAAAAGGTGCCCTGTGGAGTTTCTTTTGTAAGCAAACAAAACTTGTGTTTTACATTCAGTGTTTCTCACCAAAACATTGTGTGAATCCTTGAGGTCTACCAAACATGCTGAATGCATAAAACATAACACATTTGCAGAGCTGGTTTTTAAAAATATTTTAAATCCTGCATTGTTTAAGTCCATTTTTGCTCACTTGCAGTCTTCTTCATCCTTGGCGCATTGCTATGCTTTTTTGTGCGTTACTGCCACCAACTGCACAACAGGTGCTGGTAGCCACATTTTGTTACCTTTGGACAGAGCAATGCTAGCCATTTCCCCCTGTTTCTGGTCTTTGTACTAAGCTAAGCTTCATATTTACTGTACAGACATGAGTAGTGTCAATTTTCTCATCTAACTCTCTGCAAGAAAGCGAATACGCTTCTTTCCTAGAATGTTGAACTTTTCTTTTAAATGGAATAATCGGATCATATCTCTGCCTTCTACTAGTGAGGTATGGCAGGGCGACCAGAAGTGCCTGGGATAGCAGTAACAAACTAAGGTACCTTAGCGTTAGTTAAGTGATGTGGGACTCTGACTTGGCACTTTATCTGCTTTGAGACAGACAGTTGTTCCAGCTGCTTTAATAAAATGCACCTGACCTCATTATTAAAGGAGTACTGATAAGCCTCCAAGCTTTTCAGATTGTTCAGCGGTTCTCCGTTGGTAGCAACGGAACCAATAAAGTAGCTAAATATGCTACTGTACGTTATCCGATGCAAAGTCTTCAGGTCGTGGTCCAATCCCTTGGTAGCAGAAGGCAGATGTATGATCATATTATTTAAGGTGTGACAGGCTGTCACACTTCATTTATTTCCTCAAAATCTCTAAGAAAAGGGAAGACACCTGTAGCATACCACACATATTGGTATTCAGTGAAAGTAATAACTTGAAGTAGCCCATAATTCATGTAAGGTAACATGGAGCTAGGACTAACGTGGATAGCGGTATAACAAACACCTGTCAATATTTTCCAAAAATACCATTGGGAATCTGTAATTCATTAGCATAACATATGGAATTATCTCATTATATTGTCAATTAATTAGACCAATAACACATTAAAAACACAGAAATGCTGGTGGACTGTGCCATCTGTTAAAAGTCACTCTTCCTCAGATGTCAGGAGAACCTCTTCTAGGGAAACTCCCACTGAGAGCATCAGCATACGATCAAGGCTCAAGTCTGACAAACTACACAGCTTTATGTGTAATTCCTCACTACACACACTTATCTCAACTCTGAAGTTGATCCTAAGCTGGCCTGTGCTGCCACATCCATCCAACAGAGCTTTTGTTTCCTCGACATGCGAGTCATTTTATCTAAACCGCTCCGTTGGCAGGAGGTCTGAGGAGCATAAGTGTTGGGCGGCCTCAGGGTGAGATCTGAGAAATGTGGAAACATTTTCCTGTCTAATCCTCCCTGACTAAAAATAAAGTCATTACGTCCAGTGAAACACACTGGAGAGACAGATCTGCTGACAAGAAATGGCTGCAGCCACACTGATAGATGCACACTTATGCTCACTTACACACCTTACATACATAAGAGAAGATACACAAATACACGCAAGGCCAAGCGAATAGTGTGTGTACACAAATTTATGTCCAGACTCACCAACATAATCTATACTGCAGAAACACATACTGAAACACAATCAAAGTCATACACACACACACACACACACACACACACACACACACACACACACACACACACACAACTGCAAAACCTTTAATCAGAGTGTCTATTAATAAAAACGCAGCAGGCTGGCCGCAAGGTCTCCTGCAAGGCCATCAGTATCCTAATGAGCTGTGTTCAACACACACACACACACACACGCATATACACACCAATGCGATCACACAATTGTGATTAGAAGAAAGAAAGAATACATTTTGCTTTGTAGAGATAAATGAAGGAGATGCGAGATGAGATGTCGACCTTTTGAGAGTGAGTGTGTGTGTGTGTGTGGTCGGTAGCTTCTAGTACTTTCTTAAAATGAACTTTATTGTTTTTTGTCGCTTCAACATAGATTAGAATAGAATGAAAAAGAGAAAAGATGAGACAAGTGGGGAGGAGACGTGCAGAGGAAGAGGAGGAGATGAAGAAAGGAAGACAAAAAAAGGAAAAGAACAGAGGAGAAAAGGTGGAGGTGTCGGGTTGTAAGCTGCATCTGACAGCTTGCAAGAGAGGTGTAATGGCTTTAATTAAATACCATCCTGCCTTTACACTACCTGTCACTCTGTCACTGTTCACTCATTCATCTGCCACTTCTCTTTTCAACTTTCTCTCTTCCTGCTGTTTTCATGCTGAGATGAAACTCCCGTCCCACACACATTCTATAGAAAGCAGAACTGAGGCAGAGGTTTTAGTCTATTTCTGTCTAGAATTTCTAGTATTTGTCTTTATTTTGTGTCTATAAGCCTCTTTTTTTAATTCCGCCTTTCTCAACCTCTCTCGTGAGTCTAATCAGGTCAAAGAACAATGCAACATTAAGAAACACAAACAGATTTTTCCCACCAACCAGGAAAATGCATTCATGTTTCTCTGACTTAAGTTACTACAATACTGGCAGCTTTATCGCAGGTTCTACATGTGTGTGAACTGTACAGGCTGCATACAGGCGTGTGTTCTATGTGTGAATATGTGTCATTGAATGTGTGTGTACTCTTGTCATACTTAAACCCCTCAGCTGTGAAGCATTAACCTGGGATAATAAAGCAGCCGTTGGAATCAGCGTTTCCCCTATAAATCCACTGGCACTAATTCTCCTGCAGATGAAAGCCATCACTTGGCTATGGGTGAAGAAACACTCCTTCAACTAATTAAGCTCAGAGTTGCTGTCGCAGCCAAAATATTCCGCAATCGTTGTTCCGCAAGAGAGGATGGAGGGCAGAAAGACACTGGAATGAGTGGAATCGTTTTCCTCTCTGGACCTCTCGGGTCTTAAGTAATGAGCTGGTCTGAGGGCAGACGCCCGGGGAGGAGAGTAGAGATATGGACGCATGCGAGCGGCATGCTGCAGTATACAGTATTATCAAAATGGCATTACACTTTAGCCAGAAATCTAAAAAACAAAACTGTCATGAGCACCACACAATGTAACATCTTAGGTAAAATTCATATAGTCACATTGTACATACTGTAGCAATGAGTTCCCTTGCTTGTTGTTTTAAAGTTTCTCTTAAAGAAATTCTTAACAGACCTGTCATTTGAAAAGACATCTGAAAAGACAAAATTAGATTTTAGCAGATTAATAAGAAGCTGGCTAACTAGCTGTGGAGAGAAATACAGACTTTGGAAAAAAATAATTAAGGATTTTGGTGGCTACAGACCCCACTGTGAACAAACCTGAGATGCTTTACACACACACACACACACACTGAGCCTGTATGGTGGTCTAGGGCTGGCTGTGAAAACCAGACTGACAGCCAAAAGCTTCAATCTCATCAAGAGATTATTATACTCATTAACTTCAAGACCAGGCACACACACATACACACACAAATACAGAAATATAAAGAAATAATCCTCTCTCTCTCTCTCTCTCACACACACACACCTGACCTCTAAATCACTTTAGTAGTAAACAAGTGTAAAATATATTTACTGCACAGCTGTGTCATCACATATCTGACACAACATGATCAAACAGTGTCAACAGCTGTCGTGGAGGACAGCACAAGGTGTAAAAGAAAAACAACAACATGAATTTGAATTTGGCCACATAACTAAACACACACCATCTGGTTGACAACAGTGCAGACGTTATTAAATAGCAGGATAAAATAATGCGTTCATGAGTGATTGAAGGATAATTACTGCACATTTTTTTATTTATGCAACGATGACACGACTTTGTTTTCTTGTTTCATTTAGTTGAGTGTATTCATGTCAGTTCTGCATTACGTTGCTCTGCTTACTGTCACACACCTGGCAACCACAAGACAATATGGAAGTCTCCTCCACATAGGAAACTAGAAAAGTGCACTCAGTAGAGTCCAGATCTTCGCCAGGCCTTGTATCACCAAATGGTGTATGAATAACACGCCAATGTCTCAAGTAATTTTGCGTGTCATCACGGTACTTGAATGTGTAAAAAACACATTCATGTACCACAAAAGTAATGAACAAATGGCCGCCAAATTATTGCATAATGAGGTGATATGAGAAGATGATGAGGATAGATGGACAAACACGTTTTATCATATCTTAGCTAATCCACATGTGATAGCATACATTCGTTTAACCTACTGTAGCAGTTAGTGTTGACTTTACACTCCATTTTGTGTTCAACAGGTGCAACAGGTTGCTGAAGCTGGTGACAGCATATACCTCCCAAATGTAAACACAAGAAAGCACACAAGCATTTTCATGTTCTGCCCTGTGAGGTCCACATCCACAGAAGAAATGCAAATGTGGCCTAAAATGACCTGATGTGAACCTTTACATGCTCTAAGTTACATCAGGAAAGATGTACTGTACAAATGTTAACATGTCATACCAATGAGGTCGCAAACACTTAAAGCAAAATTGGCTTTATGCTTTCCCACTGTAAATCGGAAAAATATAGATGTTTACTAATTTTCTCTCACATGGTCAAAATCTAAAAGACAACAAGTGTTTTTTTTAACAACCTTTGTTGAAAGAACACTTACTGTCACATACTGATTGGTAGACTTGGTGAACATCAGATTTTTACATACACAGAGCTGGTACACCCACCTGTGTCGTGCTGTTTCCCAGTTAGCCTTGTTTGATGGGAGGGGAGTATTTCTAATTTCACCAGTTCTGTTGTGCTTGCTAATAGCTGTGTTGCCTCCAGGACTGTACAGTGTTCAGTAGATGTCCCATCTATGGAGAGCAGATGATCTCCAGCATGCAATGCTCCACATCTGGTAAAACACAGAGACAGGGAGAATAAGGAAGGAATCTTACCGCAACAAAACGCAGGAGAAAGAAAATAAGTACAAATGGTTTCTTTGCTGTTTCACAAATACTTTGCCTTGTTTTTGGTCTGTTTGAAAACCGTACGCAGGCTACACAAGTTAGCCTGATTAGCTCAGATCAGCGTGCTGCAGAGTTGGTCAACCTCGTGTCTCTGCATTTCATACTGTGGTTTACATTTTAAAAATCTAAATGCAACCATGTGGGAATTAATACTGACAGAACGTGGACCTCCACAGTCAACCTGTTCAGTTGACTGAGGTTACTTTAGTGCTTGTTTCAGCACTGACACAAAGTTCAAGTGCTTCATGTATATTTCAGAGCCAGACTGAGGCCCGGGGCAATATCCTGTCTCCTAATGTCTGCGTTAGTTATAGGGCTGGACACAGTGTGTGTATGTGTGTCTCTAACCCGACTGCATAGGTTTGGTTTTAGAAGTGGGAGGGGACATAATGAAGTCAGAGGATCTTCAACCAAAAAACGGAATGTATGTAAATGCTACTTCCTGCATTCACAGACATTTGTATCAATCTAGCAAATAACACAGCATCAACTTGGTTATTGTGCTTTACAGAATTATGGTCTAGCAACACACATACACGAACGCTACTTTGAATCACATTTAGTTTCATTGCATTATATTAATTATATATGTTTATTGCATATATTTGCACCTTTACTTAAAATAGCACTGTCCTTTACCCTTATCTTTGTTTGATGTCCAATTCCAGTGTGGCTTTAGAAGAATATCATAATTACACATTGTCACTGTAAATCTATATATGAATACATTTTTTTTCCTGAAAAAGATTCAAAGTTCTGTATTTTTTTCAGTCCTGAGTGGTGTCTGCAGGTCTTCCTGTCAGGCTGTAAGGCCTCAACAAGATCCACCAATCTGAAGTTCAGTCTGCATGGAGCCTCAGAGGTGAGACCCAGAACAAAAACCAGTCCACAGAGTCAATTTGCTGCTGCTCTACACCTTATAGCTAAGACCATGTGGTACATGTATGCAAACATATATTGTGTGTGTGAGAGTGTGTGTGTGTGTGTACCTGTCCACCACGCTGCCAGGTTTAACCCGGTCGATGACAATGACCTGCTTGTTTCGATGATTGGCTGAAGTCAGCGTGATACCCAGCATTGCACCTGGCGACTTGGCAATTTCCACTAATAGCGGACCGGAGGCGTTTGTTACTGTGTCTGATTGGGGAGAAATGTTTTATTTGAATCATTTTGCTCTTTACTGTGATCTGATGCTCCTGTGCATATGAAAAAACAACAGTGACACAGCAGAGTATATTTTAATTTCTGTATCACCAACATTACAGTAAAGTAGCCTAGCAGATGAGCTTGTGGCAAAAATGCCCTTGAAAGCAACAACCACCAGATGTGTCGAACAGGGGATTCTTTGCAGTGCATTCTGGGTGAGTCAAATTGAGCAGTTTTACACAGAAAAAAGGCAGAGCTTGCAGAAAATGCCAACACATCAACAAAAAACACAACATTACATTTTTTAATATCAGTGGCATTTTAGTAAAGTCTAGAAACTTTTGCCCCAAGCTTTAATTCGTGTCTGAGCGGTGTGTGTGCGCGCGTGTGTGTGTGCGTGGTCTCTCACCCATGATAGTGACGTCGTACTCTATCTGGAACAGGGCTTCCTGGCCGCACTGACCCAATACGCTGAGGGCGTCGCTGTGGTTGGCATTGTGCAGCGGTACACCATCCACACTTAGGAGACGATCACCAGGACGCAGTGTGCCCTCTCTGAACACACACACACACACACACACACACACACACACACACACACACAGACACACAGACAAATTGACGAAATCAGATGAGAGAATACAGAAACCTAAAAAATGTAAACAAAAGCACAGAAGAAACAATCAAACTCTGTCAAGAGACTCTTAAAAGTCTAACTCGCAACTCATTAATTTGTTCTCTTCTTTCAAAACACCTTAGAATAACAATCCGAGCCTGTCAGTGGAAAAAAAGCACTTTTAGCTGACATACTTTTGATGGCGCAATAGCCCCCAAGGATTATGTTGCAGCCATTGAAGCCCTTTTCGCGGCTGCTGGCTGAGGCGATCTACTGGACCGGTTTCAAACCTTTTTGTTCCTATTAGTCATTTAGACCTGTGTTCAAAATATCGAGATTAAACGTCATGGCATGATGATCTGGTTTCATTTAAATTATGTTCATTTTCAAAAAGTCCCCGGTTTATAAAAACACTTTCAGAGATTGAATGTTCAGTATTCTAGAGGCACTCAATGGCACATTTCAGGCAATTATTTATTTCTCTGAAAATGGATAAGCAGCATTTTGATTTTTTCATCCAGAGGGCTGCATTAAAGAGCTGAGAGATGCTTTATGCATGATGCCAGAGTGTGAGTAATACAGAGCTGTCATCATACCAGCCAGAAGTTGTGAAGCTTTTTAACAACATGATGCAAGCTGAGCTGAGACCAAAAGGCTTCATTAAGGCTGGTTTTATTAGGTTATAGGCTTTAAAAAGGTTATATGAAAGGTATTTTAGGCATGAAGTTTCACAAGAAATGTGTTAAGTCAAATGAAAATCTGTCACAAAATTTGATTACTACAAAACAGAAACAAAAAGGTTTGCCTTTGAATCTACATGAGAAACAGGGGGACAAGGCGATAGTGATAGTACCGTTTTTTCACCAATAAAAAAGCTGCAGGTCGTTGTTCAATGCCCTCTGGTCATATTTTGTTATATTATGACTGTTTTGGACAAAAAACAAAAGCTGATGGCTGTTGTCATCTACATTTGACCAGTTTTCCACACACACAAAAAATATATTAAAAAAAGGTAGACCACCCAGGTCTAGGGGTTAATTGTGTTTTAGGGTGGATTTTGCCTTTTAAGATACTTAAGTTGCTGGTTGAAACAAAGTCTTACAGACTTCACTGACATTTAGCCTGCTTTTAGGCCTGCAGGCTCTATCTAACTGTGTCTTTTTGTCTGTTGATATAATGATGCAGTAAAAACAGCATGGCTCTCTGACACTTTCAGAGTTGGCGCTTTAATTCCCACTGGGTAATGCTCTTAATGTAGGCACTCCTGGTACTGTATGGTGCTGTGGATTAAGTTTTCTCCAATTGGCATATAAATTGGATATAATGCAGCATGAATATCCCATTCGTTTCCCCTGGACTGACCTACATTTTGAAGATGATTTTCTTTAGAATGGTGTTAGATGAGCTTCAGGGCAAAATAACTCAATAGTAAGATAGAATTTAATCTTGGTCTTGTCCCAGTCTGTCAAGCTGTGTGTGCACCTGTGGAGGATCAACTATAATAAGGCCATGGATAATGTCAAACCAATAGTTTTGGCTGCTCTGCAATCAATTTTGACACAACAGTCCTTCCACAAGCCCTAAAGATGTGTTAGAGATCTGACATTCATTCACTTATTCAGTAGAAACATAACTGCTTAGCTTCATGCAGTTTTTTCTGCATGTGTCCTAATTTATTGCCGCATGTAGTTATTTTACAGATAGTTGCCATGAGAATAAAAATAGCATCTCCCAGTTCTAAAATCTGGTGTTAAGTGCTTGAAGCTGCTGAGTGATCAGAGAAGAGAGTTACTTTATTTTCAATCTTTTCCTTTCTTGTCTGAAGTAACAGTGTAGAAACAGCTGAGTAAAGCATGCTGTTCAAAATGGGACTTTCTAAGCGGTGAGATTTGTGTAACAGCAATAAAGATGGGTGACAAATTAAAGGAAAAAAAATAACAAATGTGTATTAGTAAGCCTCCAGAGCAGCTTCAGTGTTCCTGTCATAGATTATCCAACTCTGTTGAACTTTACTGGAGGGAAAACATTCTTCCAAAAGATACTCCCATATTTGCTGATGATGGTGGAGAGGGGCAGTGTTCCACACAACGCTCCAAAACCTCCTAGAAGTGATCAGTTGGGTCACAGCACATGATTTTTATCATTTTCATACTCAAGCCATTCAGTGAGCCCTTGCGCCTGCATTTGTTATATTTCTCTCTTCATTTTTCCTTGAATTTGTCACTCGTCTGAGTGTTTTATGCTGTTCGGTGAAGTTAATTTTTAAGGTGGTTTTGTAAAAAAAGAAACATTTGTGTTTTGTGTTTGGTGTTAAGCACTCACTGCTGTGGTCCTTTGTAACATTTCCCCAAAACACTGCATTGTAAATTATATCAGTTAGACTAGTATGAGATTAAAAACCAAGAAACTACCTACTCTATTGAAGCTTTAATGCTACTGTTAGCAATCATTTCATGGTGTCAAGTATTTTTTACAGCCGTTTGTAAAAAGAACAAATGTTTGCCACATATCCAGTTATGTTTTTAAGAAGAGTTATAGTGAATACACCCAACATTTCATAAACGCTGATTTTCTTTAGATTAAATTACTTTGGCTAAGGTTGGGGTTAAAACTAGAGTGCGGAAGTTTTGTCTCCCCCTTCTGGCAGTGAGAGTAATTACACAAACACTGATGTATGCTTATGATGTATGCCAGTGAGCTCGCCCCAAGCGCTTGTTAAGAAATAGTTACAAAAATACAGAGACATTTCCACAGTTCCAAGACAATAATCCATTATTTAGGTAGAGTAAATGTAATAGCCTACTCAAATTTTACCAACCTGTCCAAGAGCAGTAACGTGACATCTGAGTCTGCCCTCAGGCCCTTCTCTTCTCTCAGCGCTCTCCAACAAGGTAAAGCTAAAGCTACACCAATGCTTATCCGTGTTTGTCCTCGCCGTCTTTTTTTGACAGTAATCCTTCCTCTGAAGGCCGAGTTCCCTTTTTTTATCTGGAGCATCAGAAGCCTTTCTGGGCCTCTTAAGTTTTACTCCCAGCTGCTGCATCCTACTGCGTGCTACGGTTGTTCCAGAGCCATGTAGAGAGAGAGTTGCGTCAACTAATTTAATTTCAGTTCAAGTGGCTTTATTGGCGTGACTGCATACAATACAACGTTGCCAGAGCATATTAACACAAACTATACAGTCATAATAAACAATGCTCAATAATAAACATTCGTATCAATTCGCCTTTATTTGTTGCAGCAATGGCGGATCGCGGAGCTCTCTACATGGCTCTGGGTTGCTCCACAAACCAAACTAATCATTGCTGATTGGCTAAAACGCATCATTACAGGTGCGCCAGCGCGGGAATGTCGCCACAGACAGCAGACTCATCCTACTGCTAAATAAGGAGAGTTAGCTGGTTAGCTAGCATTGTGTTAACTCTTTGGGAACGGCTCAAATGTAATGGACATTCATTGATATGCCAGAGCCCGCACTCTAGCTCTAAGTTACTTTTGAAGAAGGTATGGTTTTATATTTTAGCTTCAGTAACATTTTGCTCGTGGTCCTGCTTTATTTGAAGCGAAAACACCACCTACTCGTGTCTACGTGAGCCTCAATTTGTACACATAATGTACATTACTTTTAGTGCAAATAAATATTAGTTTCTAAGAAGTCAGCCTCAGGAGAACATGATTTAAACTAATGCTGGACAATAAGCCACATTTATCAAATTACCAAAAATCCCTTGCCGACCTAAACTTTATGTGATGGCCGCACTAGAATAGTGTCAATAGATCTTATTAGCGCACTCAGTTAGCATACAACACATTTCAAGTAATGACATGAAGCAGTTTTTTTTGTTTCATACTGTATTATTTATTGCATTTAATGGCACAGCTTGTTTTTTAATTTCAGTGCAGGCCTTTTAGTTAACTTTCTGTTGTCATTGTTGCATTCATTAAAAAAAAAAAACCTTCTTTGGGTTTCTTGTTGAGTCTTCTCTTGAACAAAAGATGCGCAGCATCTTAATATGGCATCTTATACTCCTCAAACAGGAAGTGGGAGAGGCCAACTGTCTGTATTCGTGAGGGGGGTCCACCACCTGGGAGCTTCGCTAAATCCAAAGTTTTTTTTATAATAGTTAAAAAAAAAAGATGTAAATACTTCCTATATCTGCACATTTGTGTTAAGTTTTAATTGCATTGTAGAATTTACTCATTTCTCCCTGTGTCTACAACTTGTGTTCCTGCATTAGAGCTAATTTTATTGTATTTTTCAGACTGACATCTTTTTCCTTAGAATGAGGAAATGATGAGGTCTCAATTTCTGTAGGTGGCGCTCTCTTCTCTGTCTCTTAAATTCACTGCATATACACACCTTTTAGAGTATTTTATCCATGAGGATCTTGAACTGTGTAAATGTGTAAGGATCCATGCGCTGGAAGGTTACAGATGGTTGAATCACTGCTGCCTTACATCAGTTAATGTCGCAATGCTGACATTTATATGAAAATGTCATGGATTATTACTTAAACATGAAGACTGAGACAGAGTGATGACATTAAAGGGATATGAGGTGATTCATGCCGCTTCAGCTGTGAGCAACACATAACTGTCAACATACCAGCAACGGTCACAGGAAATGACACCGTTATCCTTGGGGTTTATTTGCATAAAAGGCACAGGCACGTCTCCCAGACTCCTGACTTGAACTGGCCGAGCTGTGCCCCCGTTAGTTTAAATTCAATGGAGGCCAGTGCTCGCCTGGCTTTTATTTTTCCTTAACTTTTTTGGAAGTCATTGCCCTTTTCACCCTACGAAAGACATACATGATCCCTCTCTCTCTGGCTCTGACTGTATATGTGTTTTTATGTTTACTCGGATACGTCTTAGTATAAATGTGTGTGTGTTTATATGTTTGTTTCTGTGAGTATGCATATGTGTGAGTTTGTACACTTATGCACATGTGGCTACATGTGCAGTATACGTGGGTTTCTGGTTGCATGAGCGTGCAGTCAGTGCTACCTGTCCGCAGGACCTCCTGGCCTGACGTAGGTGACCACTAGGGGGCGTGACTTGTGCCAGTCTTCGTGGGTGCCACCTGCAAGAAGAGTGTAGGTTAAAGCTGATCACACTAAACACTGGACTCATACGACTGCAAACCTTCAGTTTCTTTATTTATTTCAATTCAGTATGAAAATTACAGCAACTTGTTTCAGATAGGTAATCCATCACAGTGAGGAATTTTTGTCTTTTGTATTTTGGTCAAAATTACTTAGTTACTGTATACGCTGTCGCACGGTTTCCAACTGGGATTGGTCTGAAAACTCTCATTTAAGAAAACTCCCGGAAGGCAGGGAATCAATTTAAATTGTTACTGTGTGCTTTAGCAATGGTCAGCAGAAATGTAAAGTTTATATACAGTTTGTAGTTAATGAGATAAAACATTCAAGTCACCAGAGACTTCCTGATGACCATTACTCGTTTAAGTGTGCCATGTTAGAGGAATGACATCAGAGAAAAAGAGACTGCAATTTCATATTTCTCATCTTTTCCCTACTTTTACAGCTAAATGTGACTTTCTTCAGTGCTAACACAGATACATTTTTACAAGGCAGGAAACAGTGATACTGCAACTGTCTCTTCATTTAGTGACACCATTCCAGTAAGGTGCCATGCCAATAACTCTAGCTTTTCATATAGTTCTCTAAACACACAGTAATTGGCTTTTTTTTTTTTTTTTTTTTTTACTGATGGTTACCTCTCATAACGAAACCAAAGCTGTTCCCCTCTTTATGCAAACAGATGTCGATTGTCTTTGATATAACCCCTGAGGTGCTGTCTGGTGCTTTGAGAAGGGGGAAATATAGAGAGAAATAGAGAGAGACAGGGAGAGAGAGAGAGAGAGAGAGAGAGAGAGAATACATAATTTCTTAATTTTAGTTAAAGAGTGAGAAAAGTAATTCATTTATATAATAAGAATAATTTGCTTCTGTTGCTCCATAAAGAACAAGTAAAGTTTTGTTCACATACACTACATTTGACATCATGCTAATGGAGCATAAACATTTAATACAGAAAAATAAAAAAAGCATGAATAATGACTGAATATAATGATATGATGATATAATGCTATACAGTTACAACACTATAAGATTGAATTGCACCTGCATCCCAATAGGTATGCAGTATGGAGTGTGGGTTTTAATTAAGGATGCCTATGATCTCTTTTACTGCTATTACTGTAGCTAATAAAACTATAATTCTATAATCTTAAAATGCAGTATAATAAAATAAAAATGCATATATATGGAGGAGCCATTGGTGCTTCAGTCAGATAATGAGCTCATTAAGTTCTACCCGCTACTTGCTCTTTGCATTAACAGGCATTCAAACTGAAAAAGGCACAGCGTTGGGGCTGCGTTGGTGTGGGTGTGTTGCTGCAAGTCCCAGGCATACAATGAAATAGTTTGAGGAATAGATGCATGAGTTTAAAGGCTTTTCAGATTAATAAACGTTTATGATACTATGACACAGAATATTTGAAAGTTATCATAGCGACAATCATTTTATCGTCAGGTAGACGATTGCATTGCTGGATGGCGTCGTATTGCTTCTTTTTTTTTTTTGCTGCAGCTCTATGCATTAGGACCCCTGCTGTACCGACAGTGGTCTTATTGAAATGAATGAGGAGGCTGTGTTTTTCCAGCACACTATTCTAGGAAACACGTTCATATTGAATGATTCCGCATCTCACTATTTACATCCAGTGCTAATGTTCTGTGCCAGTGCAGAAGTAGTATGACTATATGTAGCAAGGCAAAGAGCACAAATATGGAGGTTGGGGTTGGGTGTAGTGAGTCCAACTTTCATACAGGAGACCAGAGTTTATGACCCATGACAGACCTGCAATTAACATTTGCCTTTTTATTAACCATAACCACAATCTTTCCTCAGCCTTAACCATCACGTAGTCACCATGCGCCGATATTATAGAATTTTAAAAACACTGGCATTAGACATCAAAAAACATTATCATTAAATGTATTCCAGAGTTTTGCAGAATTGTCCAATATCGACATCCTCGTCTGCCAATAGGGTTGCGTTTTTCACACAGTGATAATGTCGGACTGGACATGACCTCACTGGAGCTATTACTTTATGACCCTAAAAACCATGTTAAAGTGTATGGAGTTGAACTAATATGTACCTGTAGGGGGCAGTTCATACTCCACCTCCAGCAGAACTCTTTCTCCTACGTTCTTCAGTAAGCTGATTATCTCTTCATGCCGCAGTTTTGTCAGATTGATGCCGTTCACCGACTTTATGTAGTCACCGACATTTAGCTGGTCACTCCTGCACAGAAAAGGAATGAAAGCATGTAAAAGCTTGCATAAAGGACAATCAGTTGTACATTGTTTTGAAAATGTGGCATTTGTACTTTAAAACAAGTTTATGTTTTCCCTCCTGAGTGTTATCATGAGATGTTTTATTACAGAATATCAAGAAAGTCTGAATGGATTTATTCTTCCACTTCTTTTTTGCTGGTGTTGCACCCACCTGGCTGCCAGTCCTCCAGGCCGTAGGTTCGATACCCGTGGTTTCCCATCCTTGTCGGTTCCTCCTGAGATGGTGAGGCCCAGCGTGCTGCCTTCTTTCTTCACCAGCTCCACCATGGTCACCCCCCGCAGAGCTTCTAACCAAAAACACACGTACACATAAAGACAAGTACGCACACACAAAACAGGGAAAGAGAAGGACGTACCCACACAAACACACACACATACAGATGTGTACAGAGACATGTACACACACACACTCGAACACACAAAATACAGAGATAAGTGGTTAGTGGCTGCCCTCTGTCCATTCTGATTCCCAGATTAAAGGGAAGCCATGATACAAGAGAGATAAACCAAAAGACATTTGCTGCTGTGTCCTTGAGTGAGACACTGATCCCCTGTCTGCTCATTATAAGAGAGTCAGCTGAAATTACTAAAATGTAAATGTGAAGATCAGATAAGATAAGCATCAGTTAATGAGAATTAACATAGCCTCATTGTTTCATTGTGTGTATCATTCCACTTGAAAAGTTCCTGGCAGGGATGAAAAGGCCTTGAAAGATTAAAGGACATCATCAGTAACAGCAAATATGTACAACAGTCACACAACCCTTCAGAGTAAATTATGTGTATTAAAACAGAAACACGACTTTATGAAAAGGCAAAACAACATATATACAAATATTAAGACTTTAGACTAACTGCAGTCAGATTAGTGGAAGTGTAAAGATCATGTATTATTGTTATTAACAGGTGTCTTTTTAGGGTTTTTTAAATTAAGTCTTGTGTCTTACTACTGTTACAGGTTACACAGTGCCACATTTTAGAGACAAACAATGTGTCTAAAAATGAGTTACTTTGGACATCTGTGATACTAAAACCCTCCACTGAACCCACTGAAGGGGATTCTCTGTGGACTGTTGTAACAAGGATCAAGGAACGGTGGACCACTCAGACTTATTTCTACAGGACGACTAAAGACTATTGTACAGTGCTGTATTCCCTAAACACTTAATTAAACAACTGTATAAACAAAGGAATCATAATATCCAGAAAAATTACATGT
The DNA here is from genome assembly GCF_020085105.1 of Siniperca chuatsi. Classification (NCBI taxonomy): domain Eukaryota; kingdom Metazoa; phylum Chordata; class Actinopteri; order Centrarchiformes; family Sinipercidae; genus Siniperca; species Siniperca chuatsi. The sequence continues at coordinate 4,695,496 of NC_058043.1, read as the reverse complement.
AACCTCTTTTCTAACAACTATTAACTGCAGCGGCCCAGCTATTCTCGGGCTGAGTCAAGGCTTGATGAGGTAAACAACTTAATGGGTTGACTTGGGAACAACGCTGCCGAGCTGGAGAGTTCAGTTCACCTTCATGCTTCTGCTGCTTTGAAGTAAAGAGTTCATGACAAAAGTTCATGAAGAAAGACTTGTTTCTCCATGGCTGTGTGCATAGTTATCTGATATTTCTACAAAACATAATCAGGTTGGGTCCAAATCATCAACTTTCCTTTGAAGAAGGCACTCAACACCCAACTGCACTAATAAACAAAGGCATCAGGATTGATGCCGCTTACATGTCTATACGCTAAGTATGACGCTACCACCAGCAGCCAGCTAACTCAGGACCAGTTGCCAGGCAACCAGTGTAGACTCCAGGAAGATACTGGTCCTGGCCTCCCTAAAATGGCAAATTCTGAATTTTACACTTTTTTCTGTACGGAGTAAACAAATGAGATATAACACATCAATTAGTGAGCTTTAGAGGCGCCGGTAGGCGGATTTTGTTAACGTTGAACAGAGCCGGGCAAACCTTTTCCCCTTGTTTCCAGTATTTGTGCTAAGCTAAATTAGCTGTCTGCATTCATATAATTACTGTACAGACATGAGAGTGGTATCAGTCTTCTCATCTAACTCTCGGCAATAATGTCAATACGTGTATTTCTTAAAATGTTGAACTAATGTCGAAGTTAAAGCTGCTACCTGAAGGATTAAATAATACAGTGATTTAGAGTTAGCAACACAGCAGCATTAAGTAAAAAAAAAAAGTTACATTCTGAATACTCCACTAATACTACACTAATTTAACATTGCACTTCTATACCATTGTTGGACTCACAATGGACAGTTGACCAAAGAAATCTAAATTGATGCAGCAGAACCACAGATATATCTGATGTCAGTTCAGTTGGAGATTTGAGTGTGTTATACCAGTAGCTGCTAACCCCAAGCGGAGATGAGGAGCGGGCTACAGCGGTCTGCTAAGCTAACTTATTTTTGACTCCATACCTCCAGATTTTTTTCACTTTCAAACTTCTTCAGCCCCAATTGACGCTCACTCAAGTGACATCACTTGAGGCATTTGTCAGACTTTGTGTAGTCAGACTTTACCCTTTAAGTTAAAATCTCAAGTTAAAATGTTGAATCAAGTTCCAAGGCTAGTGCACCTTAGTGTCAAGGCAAAAATACTGTATTCCTACAATCTAAAATATATGGCATGAAGGTAGGACAAAACCAGAGTGCCCAGTGGGTAGGATTTGGGTTTATATTAATGTTACAATGAGCATGTGGATTATGGTAAAGATCATGGTTACTCATGTCTACAGAAGGTTAAACCTGCAATAACTGATTGTTTTGGCCACTTGGGGGCAGCGGCAACAAAGTGTAAACACAACATTGACATATCATCACTTTTTAAGTTGATACGGCAAACGTGTTCAGTCACAGAGCAACATTATCATTCATTTGGAGTCGTGTTTCTGGCCACCTGATGAAGTCCAATATTACTGACTCTCTTTTAGCTCTATCTTTGGTCTCTACTGTGGCCTCTACAACTTCTGAGGGAAATATCTGGCTCTTTAGCTGCTAAATGCTCCACTAACTGTGTCTGTCTGCCGTTTGGTGCTGAGCGGGTAGTGTACAATGGATTTTTCAGCTGCCTTGTGCACCTGAAAATGACGCTATGAGAGCAGTGAGAGTGAATTGAAACAGTAAAGAGGGGAGATGCAGGTTCGGGTGATACATCGCTGCAGGTTCATCACTACGAGTGAAGCCTTTCACATCGTCACATTGTTTCCACATTGTCCATTTGATACATAGTTATTATAAAATATCGGTTATAGACACTTTAAGGATTAGGCTTACAACAACTGTTGGAGTGAATAATGTTAATGTGAGTCTTAAAAATGAAATGATCATATAAGTAAAAAATATATAGCAATAGCAATATAGTACATTGTTAGGTAAAACAAGTAAGGCACTGATGTAATATGCTGATAGACAGCTGTCTCTCCATTTGTCTGTATTTGTATCATTATCATTTACACATGCACACACACACACACAGGTGACAGGAACTATTGAGTGAGTATAGATAAATAGCTGTCTCTCATTTGGTCTCTATATTTTTCATTCATACTCATCCACACACACACAGGTGAGATGAAGCTTTGGTGTGATAGATGGCTAGATTAGGTAAATCCCTCAGGCGACACTGAGGATCAGTGCGGTGCTTCACACCACAGTTATTTCTGGTTGGTATTACAACACACACATATTCACACAGGAACACACACACACACATTATCTGCAGAAGGGCACTCATTCATTCATTAGTCCTTGTACTGTTCATATTTGCATAATAGCACCAAAGCTTTCACAAATGTAGTTTGATGCCGTGAACATCTTCTGAACTGAATCCATTACAAAATTTGTTTTTCCTCCATGGATGCAGAACTGACCATGTTGGAATTCATAGTTTTATCTACCACTTCATTTTGATGCTCAGGGAATACAGAATACACATGAGAAGATTTTTACACACAAAAAGAAATTCATAAAATGATTTCTATTATGTATACAGAGAACTATGGACACTTATTTTACATCTAATGATGATCAGGCAAATAGAAAAGTGCAAATGTTATCTCTCTCGCTCTCTCTCTCTCTGTCACACACACACACACACACACACATGGACATGCTTATGAAGTTGTACTCAACTAATAGCAACAAGGAAACAGACAGAGTCAACAACAATGTGGCTATGGAAGGTGAATGAGACAAATACTTGTAATTGTATACCTGTGAAGCAAGGTGACGCTGGAACCGAGCATGGAGCTGAGTTACGTAACTGTGCATGGATGAATAAAGATTGATAAAGAGAAGAGGGGAAGAAGTACAAAAGAAATAGAAAAAAGAGGAAATAGACAGAGAGACATGATGGGAAACTCAATGGAGGGATATGGCCAAGGTGATAAGAAGGCAGGAGAAGAGAAAACCTGATACGGGAGTCGAACTAAAATGGGTGATTTGATGTATAAAAGAAATTCATGTGAGAGAGAAGGTAAAACAGAATAAAGCAAAGAAAACCAAAAGATATTTCAAAACAGAACATAATTTCATCATGGGGGACTATACTTGACTCTACAATTCTCTCATGTGATAAAGAAATATCTAATTTCTTCTTATGACATTTTTGTTGGTAAGCAGCTTCATAGATTTTTAAGATTGTACTTATAGCCCACGTTTTACTCTGGTTTCTTCTTGTGTGCTTGGCATAGTTGGCATTAAAGGATGATCATTTATGAAAAAAAAATGAATATCTGCCAAAATAATACTTGCTTTTCAACTTCACAGTGACAATAAAACTGTTTTGGGATAATCTTGCTCTCTTAATGTGATATATTTCCTGCTTTTGACATAATGCAGGAGGGGGTCATTCAGTGTCATATAAGTTGGGAAGAGAAAGGTGGTTGTACTGGATGAGTGTATGGGCGAGACTGTTGAAAAATCGGATGGCTTTAGTGGTTAGAGTTTTATTTTCCGATTGCTGGTACAGAATCAGGTAACCATTTAAGATGTTTACAGGACAGAGGTGGACAAGAAAATAAATTATTTTAAATGTGTGTGTTTTTTAAAACAGACATTTGATAGGGAAATAAGTATTAGAATAAAGAAGTTTTGTGGAGCAGTTCACACTCAGGGACACTTTCAGAGCAAACACTAGAGCAATAGACAGGTTGTCTGTTCGAAGACAACCTGGGACCTTGTTGCTATCATGCTGTCTCTGCAGTCATTAGGTCACCGTGCAAATTATACACAAAGTACATCAGAATCTGATTGTGAACTAGAGGGAAAATGATCCAGTTTGGACAGCCGGAAGCTGTTTTTTTGTAAATTCCTAACTAATTAAGCAAATTGCTGTCGTTGCCAAATTCTGCTTTAGGCATTTCTCTGACAAGAGATCATTATGATGCTTCAGTGTGGCGGCGCTGAGTCTGGATGACACAGTTTACTGCAGTTTTCTAAGCATTACACACAATGATGAAGATAGATAGATAGATAGATAGATAGATATTGATAGAAGTTGTATGTACCTGGTATACTGTGTCTTCTTGAGGCCATGGTCTGTTCTAGTCCAGAGATATCCTTTGTTTTTCCATATGGCCCATCATCTAGAGAGAACAGAGACACACAATAAAGCTTTACAGGTATCAATATACTTATCCTGGTAGCGTTAAAGCGGCAAAATTTCGACAGTGACAAAGCAAAAATAAATAGTTTATATATGACCCTGCATTTCACAAATCTAATGTTTGGGTATAACCAACTTGCTGTTGAGTGTTGAGCTTGTGGCTATCAAGGGGAACAGATAGTCTTCCAAATGCACAATTGAAGAAAGCAGAGGGACAAAGGAAAGACCAATTAAAGACATAGGTTATAAAATATCAGTTGCAGATTAATTGTGTTCTAAGTATGAGGCCGGATGACTGCTCATTAACATAAGTAAAAGGCGTTGGATTGACAACTTTGAAGCAGCAGAGGTCAGGATTATAACATTTACTTCCTGTCTCATATATAATATGATTGTTTTTACCAAATACACAACAACGTCAACAAGAATCTGCTCCACAGTGACACCTTTGACACATGCTCACTTTTTGGAAATTTCTGCTACTTGGACAGCTGTTAGTGAGAGAAGAGAGAGTGTTATACCATAACCTCCTCCACCCAAAAACCCAAGTCATTAGAAATGTCAGACTTCATTCTCATTCCCAAGCATGGAAACACACATGCAGAAATGGTTCATGCTAACACCGCAGCTTCAGATGTGTGTGCCAACAATCACTCATCCCTGAATGCATTTCCTCTCCCACTCGAGCCATGAATCACCTCTCATATCTTCCTCCTCTACACACTCCCCATCTTGTAAAAACAAGAAACGGTTCTCCACAGTCCCCACACACTTTGATGGTGATGAACATAATAGATGCTATTAATTGTCAGTTCATTTGACTGTGATCTGAGCTCCTAGGCTGTGCTTTCTGTGCTGTATTTGGCTGTATACAATGCATGAGACACACATTTGAGGCATTGTCCTGATTAAATTGCAGCAAAACCAAAGCACTATTCTCAAAAATCCTTCTCCAACTGACTTTCTTTTGTAATTTCTAATTATTATAGGCTGAATTAGGTCAAACACAAAGGTATAGTGGCTTTTTGTGGATTTAGTTCTTTAAGATAGATGAAAATGTGTGCTCATGTATTTCTGCATGTACTTCATTGCCTCTAATTGATTGTATGGCAGTTTTCTTCCACAAATAACCACACTGGTGGCTGTAGAGATGGCAATGTCAGTCCATTGTTCAGCTGGTCCAGCATTTTGATCAAGAGTGAACTATCATGGAAACTATGACATGGGTTGGGTTGCCATGAAACAAACATCCCGAAATCTCCAGAGGATGAATCCAAATGACTTTGGTGAGGCCACAGGGTGAGCCCCATAAAGTTTCATTCAGTCTTGTCTGTTAGGAAGTGTGCAGCAGCTGTGAGTTTGATGAAGGCTGACTGAAGTCTGACAATGTAGAGATGAGCCTAAAAATTACACATCTGTTAATTCTTAAGATCCAAGTTTCCCTCCCACTGAACACAGTGGGTCTACCTGCCTAAAGAGCTGCAAAATACTCTCTAAATGCTGTTTCAGGGGCATTTCCTCCCTGACAAGAAAAACTGTGCAAATATTTGTGTAAATACTTGAAAAACTTCCCTCATCATATATAATATACTCGGCAGTGTCACAAGTGCCGTTGCATTCACTTTGTATATACACCCTAAGACGATTACATGTAAGGAAGATTTTCCAGGTACCTACAGTGAGTCACTGTAACTACCTTTCAATAGTTTGATGCATTGGTATATACACAGTAAGGCCATTTGTCAAGTGTTGATGAAGTTAGTCTCCTCCCTGCTTGCGCAGTGAAACAGAGACCATCATTGTTATATGTCACAGGGGGGAGCAGATGTCCTCCTTTACGGTCTCTGGCAGAGACTTTCTGGCAGAGACGTGTGAGGATTTTAATATTTGATAAGTTATAAATTCAGTTCTGTTCCGATTTCCACAGGTGTCTGTTTAAAACTCCCCTTTTAAACTGCTGAGTTAACTGCACAGTCTGGAGTCCTGCAAGAAGTCATCGCTTTCAAACTCCAATGTTAAATTACCATCAAACCAATCAATCAACTAGCAAATCAATTAATCAATCAATCAATCAATCAATCAAAGGCATTTTAGAGAGGCAGAGAGGAAGGTCCAAAGGAAAAAAAAACAGAGGCTGGGATGCAGACGACAAAAGACATCAATATCGAAAATAGCGATGTATATATTATGAAATATTTTATATTGCTGTTATTACTTTCCTTTCCTACAGTTGGCATGTTTTTGACAATGACAGAAGAGCTTTTTGGACACAATGTGATGGATGTGAATCACTTGAAACCAGGCTGAGAATATGGAATCCAATAGAAGGGCTGCAGCTTCAGTTCTGCAGGTGAGGACCTGTAGCTCCAGTCCAACAGTGTAGATGGTGCACACCATCTACAGGCAAGGAATGTAAGAGCTTTAACTGGTCTGGAAAAGATTTTGAAGAATCACTTTAATCTAAAAGTGTTTTAGAGTTCGTAATTTTAGTTATTATGGAGTCATGAGCATTTATTCTTGAGCACTTTTAGATTTAACTGTACATATTTTAAGGTCTCAACCAGGATATTAAGTATTTTGCTAACACACATTCTTTAACTGGGTTTGACAGCAGCTGTGACAGTGGAGCTGAGGCAGTTGTTGTAGCTCTGAGGGGAGAGGATGTGTCCTACTTTACAACCTCTGCTCCATCAGAGGGGTGGGATAAGTTTAACAATTCATGAGCCAATTCTCAACTGCTTTCATATCCTACTCCAGAAGTGTCATTAAATTGCATTATAATCAGGGACAATTTACACCACAGCTTAAACATAAATGTCTCTGCTAAACGTGCAGAAGAAATATGTATTTTGCTTTTTAGCACCTGAAGCAGCATTTTAAACCAGCTTACTATCGTCAACGGAGTTTAGCAGTTGGAAAGGATTTTAAAATCCTGCAAAATCCTTTATCTTTTTGTGCTTTTAATTCCTCTTTAAATTACATTCACACTCTGTTCCACAAGACTGCCTTTAAGTCTCAGTTTCACTGTAGCAAATAAACTACAATAGTTTGTTTTTTAGCTATTGACTCAAGCTCCTGTAGGACATATTTCATGTTACTGTCACAAAGCTAGCTAGTGCTTTTAATTTTTCTATACTTAAAAAACTTCAATCCTAAACAGCAGCTAAGTGGTTAAAACTGTCACCTTGCAGCTTACACTTACTTGCACAGTCACTTGCTTATTCACACTGTGACTGTTTGGGTTTCCTCCCACAATCCAAAGACATGCAGGTTAGCTGAATGTGAGAGTGAATGTGTTTGTTAGTCTATATATGTGTGTTTGCCCTGTGATATACTGGGATAGGTTGCATCCCTTGATTATGATGATCAATACTGATAATGTATGGATGGATCAATCCTTGATGATGCGTGATGGTGAAAGCTCTACATTTTTTTTGGTGGATTTCTGCTATGTTGTCATGCTCTGAATCTTTGTTTGTAGCTTCTGTCACCTCTGCTTTCAGAGCTTCTTTATTCATAAATTCTTATGCCATCATATCCAGCTAATCTTTTTTCTTCCCATACATAATTGGCTGTTGGATGCTGCTCTTTCATTATTGTATCTTTCAGACTGGCTATTGCACAATGCACCACCCAACATGAGGCACTTTTTTTGTCTGTGACAACGCCTACTGACCCTCAGAGGGACCAAAAATGCAGATATCCAACACTTCTGAAAGAAAGAAGCCTGCTAAAAGGAGGCTGTGCCATCTCTGAGATTCAACACGACAAGGTTTGAAAAGAAGAAAACCTGGGCTTTACGCACCAGTCACGTGGTGTAGAGAATCGAGAGAGATGGAGAGACAGAGCGAAATAGACTCAAAGACTTAACTCTTAAACAAAGAAACTCGAACTTGAATCACTGATACCAGATTAAAGAAGTTGCTACATTCAGTTGCAGCACCGGAGTCCTAACGAGGACCATAACGAACTTTAAACAGACGCTCACACTGCGTTGCCGTCACAACCAAACTTCATCAGCCTGCTTATGGAGGAAGAGATCCGACTCAGGCCAGAGTCGCCCCGTGGGGCCGACGCGTCCTGAAACATGGAACTGAAGGGAGTTTCATCCGGAACCGATCGCCACCGAGTGCCCAGACAAATGGCACTGCTTCTCCTCTCCTCTTCCCTTCAGGGCAACGCCTGCCCTGCTCAGCCAAAAATCAGGTGAAACAACAGTTTTTCTGTGACATTTGTCTTTGCTGCTTTAGCTTAATAGGAACAATAAGAAATGTAGATGAAAATTAGAATCTTCCATCAACATAGGTATGATAAATTACTTCAGATTATTAATCATTTCTAATAATAATCTCCCTTGACTTTCCAAAACCTCTCAGTTGCTGAACAGTGCTATAGTTCATTTAATTGGTAACTATTAAAGTTGTCCACATAGTGGTTTCCTGTGTTAATACCACTAACCAAACAATCATTCATTGCATCCTCTGTGTCAAATGTGTATTCATTCACTTATTAATTATTCATCGCTGTGTTCATATCACTTACTCATGATTGCACACCATTCATTTGTGTGTCTAGAAGTATAGCTGCTTCTATAGTCTAGTTGTTATTGTCCTGTGTGTGTAGTTAGTAGTTAAATAATCATTTATAAAATGTTAGATTATGTGAGTTTGTGTGTATGAAATATTCCGGTCACTGTCCCCGAGACAAGAACTCCGTAGCAACTTGTAAAGGAGTGGTGCCCCGTTTGAAAATGAATTTACTGAGTTAAACACTGTTATTCAATATGAACGCTGATTTTATTCTGATAGCTGGAAGTGAGTGTAAACCTGCTTCTTCCTCTTACCAAAATTAAAGTCATTTGATCTACATTCATGTTAACAACCTGCTACATTCATTTTAACATGCACTTACTCAATGTATTATTAAGCATTATTAAGCATCTATCATCTCATAATCTTTTTTCTTTCTGCAGACCTTATGTTTGATGGCAACAAGTGTTCACTGCCAATGTTTTTCGCTTGGTTATTGTGATAATACCTGCACATGGCAACTAAAGCAGAATTAAATATATAATAAAAAATAAAAAAAACATTTCAAGACTGACACAGGTTTGTCATAGGACACATATCCGGGACGCTGTGTTAAACATGAAAACCTCCTATATAATTTCTATATATTTCATCAGCTTTTTGAAGTTTTTCCTCACTTGAAGACAATTACATGAAACGGTCCAACAACATCACTATATGAAGAATTTTTCTACCATACAATGAGTACTTTGCTATCTTCCAAGAACCTAATATATAAAGTGTGTTCCCTCTTACAAATTTCCATATGTGGCACATTTTCCTGCCATCTAACACCTTTGAAATATGCAGAACTTTCCCACTGGTAATGCTTAGAAATCAGTTCACTTCCCAGCAGTGACAGTGGAAAGGAGGCCATTGTTGTTGTGTTTCGTAGTTTAACGATCTTCACAGAGGTGTAATAAGTTTAATAATTCATAAGTGTTGTGGATTCAATTTTGCTTTAAACCACTTTCATAAGTTATCTGGCTGGCTGCTTTCCTGCTGTGGGGCTGTCACAGGCATAATGGACCCCAGAGGCTGCTCATCAACACACACACCCACACACACACACACACACACACAAACACATAAACAGAAATACATGCACACAAACAAAAATGCACAGCCTCTGGCAGCCGAGAGTGATGAATACCCAAAAGGATTTAGGCACCAAATGTACACCTGCATGCGCACGAGCACGCAAAGACACAAAATAGACTAAAATATGTGTATTTTGTATACACATATTTTAGTGAGAAATAAAGAACACTTTAGGCAACTTGGCCATATCTGTCTCTGTGACTGGATGTAAGACAAACTGCTTTAGTCACAATTTTCTTCCTCCAGCGGTATGAATCCTCAGCCCTCGTCCTCCAAACCCACAAATTTCTCGTGCCAGAGTCTTGGTGGCTGAGGTATCAGCACACTGCAAATATGTTTGTCACAACAGGCATTTGGAAGCATATGATCTGTTAGCACTAATAGTCTTTTGGAATGGATATACTCAGCAGCTTCATTCTGACACATTTTCTTTTTAAGGTCTCTTTCCACTGGCTTTTCTCTCCGTTCTCCAACTCTGCCTGATAAATTAGCGTCTCCTGGTGAATAATTTGAATGTGATTAGGCTAATGACTGCTGGCGCTGTCAGCTTACTGAACAGGTTGAGTTACAGACGAGGTGTCAGGCCAGATTTTCCACTTGCGGTAGAAGCACTGGCATAATGCTTACAGCGTGAGCATCTTTTCAGGCAGAGACAGTAATGACTTTAGCACGTGCAAGGCCGGTTGACAGACTAAAGGATGGATGTCATCGTAAAGATCTAACTAATTTTTTTGTACAAAGTTCAGATTCATCACTCAGTATCAGCAATAATGCTATTGTTGTTACTGAGGGAGTAAATGCATGCTTTGAACTTTTAGCAAATTTTAAACAGTAATTGAGGACATAGCTGAAGGTTTATTTTAATGTATTTTCACATTTAAAAAATTCTAGAAATAACATTAACATTTGCTTGCGTCTTTTAACTGCCTGTTTTTACTCTCTTTTGTCTTTTCCCTCTTATTAGTATTATTATTATCATTAGTAGTACAAGATGCAGTAGCAGATGTAGTGTTCTAAACAACAGCAGCATCTTCATGTGAAAAAAACACATTCTAGCTTGTTAAGTTGGCTAGCCAACATCTCCATGTCTCGTGCATGACTTATGGTGTCCTGTCGAGGTTTCTTGTAAACAAACAAATGTTATGTTGACATTTAGTTTTACTAAAATGCATTGTGTGTTTCCTTAAGGTCTAACAAACATCTTGAGTGCATTTCCTTCCTCATTAAACATTTACAAAGCTGATTTTTTAAGTATTTTAAATCCAGCATTGTTTACATCCATGTCTTCTTCTTCCCTACCTTTGTTGCAGCATATCTTGGTGTGTTACCGCCCCTTGTTGATCCGTGGAATAGAGTGACACCATTGGTAGGACTGTGCATTGTGTCACTGCGTGCATGCGCACATACATGCTTGTGCGCATGCACAAGATAAACACTGAGCCACTCATGGAAAAACAGCTCCATAGCTCTACTAGAGGTGTACAACTCAACAGGGAACCTTTATCTTTGACTAGCTTTGTTGTAAGTAAGGGTTTTTGCACAACACAGGTGGCAGCCAGAGATTTATTTCTTGCAGATTGGTTTCAGGCTTAATTATTTATTGGTGGGGCTACAGAATTTGTGGCATATTATAGTCAATTTCAAGTATCATATGCCTAACACAAACAATAAAAATCATTTTTTTTAAAGTAAAAAAAAATAATATTCTGCCCTCTTAATGGACTAGTAGATAAAACCCAAGTGCAGACAGAATGCAGGCAGATGAAGAAATAGACAACAGTCAACTCTGGAAAACTCGGAAAACTGACTGAAAAAGTATAACTAGAATAACAGAGAAAATACACAGCTCACATCTAGAGGGGGGAAAAAAGCAACACAGGCAGGGACTGTAAGAAATGCCTACATCTTTAGTGACACAATTTTCCAGCCACGAGTTCTGCTCCTCCCAGCTCTGAATGAAGCTCAGTTGCTGGTTGTGGAGTTTTTGCAGCAGCATGACTTGAAGTTGAAGTTGAATGCAATTGTAAGTTGCCTTGGATAAAAGTGTCAGCTAAATAAATGTAATGTAATGCAGGGAGAAGTTTTTCAAGACTGGGTCCTTCCTCCGGCTAACATCACCAACAGCACTGCCAGGAGTGAGTAGAGGAGCTACTGTAGCCTGTTTTGAAATTTCCAGTTGCTTTTATGCTTCAAGGTCATGCTATTTTCTGCCTGCAAGACTATCAGAGGCTGTTTCAGATAATATAATTTTAGCCATAAGCAAGCATCCAGCGATTGTCTAACTTTGAACTGCTACAACATTGCTCATAAAAAAGAAAAGCCATTACTTGTAAGCTTAGTGCTCACTCACTGTTGCCTGAGTGAGTGATTGAAAAAGGGAGTGACCAAAGTAGTAACTATCAGCCTATGGCAGTGTGCTGCAAAAAAAGAGACTGATTCCTGTACCACTCAAAGTTGCCCTTGGCCTCTCCACTGCAAGTTAAATTAAAAATAAATGAGAAGAGAAATAGAGAAAAAAAGAGAAGATGATATAAGTACACACTACAGGTGCAGCATCTTCTGCTTGTTTTACAGGGTTGTAGGAGAAAAACTCCACCGGTCAGATCCAACATCCAGCTTTATACAGAAACACCTGCCAGGCCTGTGTGTGTGTGTGTGTGTGTGTGTGTGTATCTCTTGTCTGTGTGTGTGTGCATGCATGCATGAAGGGAATACTAACAGACACCGCTCTGTAGTATCTTGCAGGACTCCCTCAAGCTTTCACCAAACCTTTACACAAACACGCACATACACACAAACATAACATACAGTATAATCACACACTAACTCTGCAGGCTGTTGAGGATGAGGCTGTGTTGCTGACACCTGAGAGTGAAGGAGATGTAATTGCTGTAGTCTGCAAACGTCCTCACTGCCTCCTCATAATCCTGCAGCAGTTTCAGGTTCTCTTCACCAAACTGCACAACAAAATGTTTCTGTAGATTTGGATCATCCAAGTACAATGTACTGGAATTTAACTATGGGCCAAATTGTACTTGTAGAGTTCTTCCCATCATCCAACAAACTTAATCTGTTCTGGTGGGGAACCTCTCTGAATTGTTCACACCATGATGTCACATGACAGTCTTGAGATCCCAGTAATAAATGACTTGTTGATTCTCAGGTCAAAAGACGTTTAAATGTCAAGGTTAAAATCTGCAAAACAAAATGTTGAAAACTGACAGTTTTAGATGCTTTTATTACAAATAACTTGTTTTTTTTTACAGCATTCAAAGTTTTCAGTACATAGCTGAGCAACATTGTGGTATTTTTCATACAAGGCAACACTTAGCTCACCTGACTAAGGTAAGAAAAGATAACCCCTCTACAAATTCATGGCACAACATAAAAGAGCAAACACACTGGGTCAGAACTCAGCAATGTTCACCTGCTAACAAGAATATGGTGTAAAAGAGGCCATACAGGTCAAACTTGAGACAGCAAAGGGGGGCTGTGACACCACCTGTCTGAGGCTTACAATAAACAGTATAACATTGTTGGCATCGCATTTCTCCAATACACTCACCTGCCCTGTATGGTGGGGCAGGATATCACCTCGAGACCTGAACTGGACCTAGTTCTCTATTAAATACAGATGAAATGAATATCTCAGTTAACTCCTGACAAGTATATTTTCCAAAGAGTTGGAGTATTGCTTTAATGTTTGTGCTTTCACTCTATCTGTTTCTCAAGGACCACCGTACATTTTCCCAAGAAAACCGTCTTCTCAAGTTACCACCGAGTCTATTAACACACGCTCACACACAGCAGAAACACTGACATGCATATGCAAGTTATTTCACATTTTGCCTCAAGGTCACCAGAAACCTACCAGACAGGCAATGGGCCAGGCAGACAGAGAGACAGAGAGCGAGGCAGTCTACAACAATACACACAAACACACAATTTCACACAGACAAAACACAAAAGACACATATGAGCATGCTCTGACAGATACTAAGGGCAAAATCACATAATTAAACAAACACACAATCTCTGTTTCTCTTTATCTGTCTCGCTCTTTCACAAACACACACAAACACACACTTTGCCCAGAGGGCACTGCTGTGCTAGTTGCAGCCGTGGTGACCTAACATTATCTACGAGGACTGTGGACTCTTCTAGGTTGACACACACATCAGACACACACATTTTATTGCATTCTTTTTCGGGATACACACACATACAGACTCATTGCTCAAACACATTTACATGCACGAAAAGTGCATTTTATATGCAAAGCAAATGCAAGTGTAGGAGCAGACACACAACACAATCACACGCACAGACAATTCATACATGTTGCACACCCACACAGCTTGTAGAATATTTTCCATTTTACAGAACAAAAAAATCCTCACAAACAAGCATTTATCATATAGACACATAACAGCACATAAAACTCGGTCACAGACATACACACATGCACACATACGCATACACACGCATACACAACTCTACACAAGTGATTTTTCTGTATGCGACAGGGATGTGGACGTGTGAGCGGACCTGCATTATGATCAAAGTTTCACCTAATTATATTGGATGTAACACACATACACACGCAACCAGTCGAAAATGTTGTGAGAGTAAGGCAGTGCCATTCTAGATTAGTGTGTTTGTGTGTGTGTGTGTGTGTGTGTGTGTTGTGTTTATGGGAACATGAAATTGGACGAGCAGTGCGTAATGACCACCATATATTCATTGTAGCAGTACTAGACTCTTCAAAATAAGGGTGCATAAAATTGAGTTTACTGTATGGCTGAGGTTCTCAGCCTTAAAGTCCTTGGGGATTGGGGTCAGAATGTTTTCTAAAATTGATGCATTGATACAGAATTGAACAGTGGTGGTTCGGGTTCAGGCCATTACATATAAAAAAATAAATCAAAATTACAGTCAAAAAAGTCAAAACCCTAATCAAGCCTGAGCCCGAAGCTTTATGCAACAAAATGGCCCAAACCCAACCCGTACCAGAGGGGTCCTGACATCATATCAGGATTTGGGTGGGTCAGTTACAGAACTCTTATGTGCTCTCTTCGTTTCAGCACCACTGTTCAAGTTTTTGAAGAGGTAGATTCAAAGTACATACAGGGATTCAAATTGGCACCTAAAAGCCTCTCAGCACAGTGGGTGATAATATTTGTTTGATATATTTAAATATGCTTGAAATTTTATACAATACTATTATATAATTATAATAGCATTTGTATAGCACCAATTTGGAGCCACCTTCATGCTCTTAAAAACTGTGCTGAAATGGGCGGAGGAAAAAAACAGCACACATTTTATTTATAGTGGAATGAATATGACCTTTCTGACCTATTAAAAAAAAGGTACACATATAATTTATTATTTTCCTAAAGTCTGCACACTGAGCGGATCCACAGTTTATGCTCAGGGCCAAATTTGAACCCCCCCCCCCAAAAAAAGAATCCTGCATCTGAAATCTAAAACAACATGCAACAAAATGTGGTGCAACATAAACAAAAATGGCTAGTAAAATATTATATTAGCTACTTATAAGAAAAAAAAAACTGTGTCCATCTCTCGAAATTGGCAATTGTGAAGATGTGCAGAGCGGCCATGAACCTCATCATCATTTGTGGTTTCTTTAAAGATTGATTTTAGGTTTAGGAACCCAAAGGTGCATTTTGGCTGGAAGAAATACCAGGCAACACCTTTTTTTTTTAGAATGTACAATGCTGAAAATTGTGGAGTAACAACACAAAAGGATCTAAAACTGCACTTATAAACTAAGTGAAGCTTTTTAAGTTTCTCCCCTGGGTTTCTTCTGTAGCAACAAAACATTGATGCATTTTTATAACAACAGCAGCACTCTTTCCCTACTCTCTGAGAATTTGAAAGTGTGATTCATCTGTGAGCAAATCATGACTTGGACTAGTTTTAATATTACCCAGAAAAATATCTTCATATTGTTAAAAGAGAAAACACTTCTCTTTAAACAACTATGTGTTTGCAAGGCTGCAACAACAAATGAATGTCCAGAAAGTACTAGCACTGTACACAATAGTAAATATTAACATAATAATGCTGCCTATTTACGATATTTTGTTGTCTGAGTTAATGTGCATAATACACTTGAATGGGCTGAAACTAAAGGAGTGCACTGTGTTTGTATTGGGCAGCTGCCAGGTACCAACATCTGTTTAAGAAGTGAAGCAGGCTGCTGCTGAAAAAAGAGCACCAATACACAGCAAGGCTAAGATGCCATTGAAAGGAGTTGAACTGAACAGAGTAATGCACTCAGCCTATTTCATTTTGTTGAATAAGGCATTTAAGCCGACACACCATTATAATCAACCAACTATTCAGCAAACCACCAGGTAGGCGTCACAATACAAATGAACTAGCGTGCTGCTGAAGAGTTCAGATAAAGACAGAAGCACCTGGTCATTCCCAGCCACAATACAGAAAGATTGGCAGAACTGGCGTGAAAAATCCTAAATGAAAACATTATTTTCTCAGAAAAGATATCAATTTATACATATAAGTCACATTATAACTGGATCTAAAATACAAAAGTTTTCCCAGTGATGTCCAGTAAATTGTCAACTCTCAGCTTCTATACATTTGCCATAATTTCTTGTGGATCAACAGGATACCATAGACAGATCACATGAGACTTACCTCAACAGAACGATAGAGTTGGCCCTTTATTTAAATGCTTAAAACAACATATGTTCACGTTTTTCTGACAAAGATCCTATTCTGCTTGTGCAATTAATGATTGTTGTCTTTCAGTAGCAAAGACGGAAATGGTGTGGAGTTATTACACTGCCTTATGCCGTACAAAGCAGGTGATTTCAACATTAGAGACCGCGTTTCGCTTCTTGTCTCTAGATCATTTATTTTAATCATGAAGGCAATCTTTGTCTGACCGTAACCAATAGTTTAAGTCTCCTAAACTTACCTAAACAGAGTATGAAACTGCCTTTAACTGCCTTTCAACACATTTTCAATCAATAACTTTATTTGTCCCCAGTGGGGCAAATGGTTATGCAGCAGTGGGATGCATACATTTAGCACACATAAAACACAGGGCACATAAATACAACACTAAGACCAAAACAAAACATACATACACAGTAAAAAATACTCAAGGATTTCAAAGGAGCAGTGAAAATATTCTATATTTTTCTTATTGTCAACAAATCTCATGAAAAGACCAAACCAACAAAGTATTGCTCTTACTAACAAGCATGTACTGTGTATCCAAAACCTGATATATCTTATATACAGTATATATACCCCATAATGACAACGTGAAAGAAGTTTGTTTGAAATCTTTGCAAATGTATTTATTACAAATAAAAAATTTAAAAAAAATCACATGTACATAGTATTTACAGCCTTTGCCATGACACTCAAAATTGAGCTCAGGTGCATCCTGTTTCCACTGATCATCCTTGAGACGTTTCTACAACTTGATTGGAGTCGACCCGTGGTAAATTCAGTTGACTGGACATGATTTGGAAAGGCACACACCTGTCTATATACGGTCCCACAGTTAATAGTGCATGTCACAGCACAAACCAAGCCATGAAGTTCATGAAGAATTGTCTGTAGACCGCCGAGACAGGACTGTATCGAGGCACAGATCTGGGGAA
The DNA here is from genome assembly GCF_020085105.1 of Siniperca chuatsi. Taxonomy (NCBI): domain Eukaryota; kingdom Metazoa; phylum Chordata; class Actinopteri; order Centrarchiformes; family Sinipercidae; genus Siniperca; species Siniperca chuatsi. The sequence continues at coordinate 4,677,926 of NC_058043.1, read as the reverse complement.
GGGTACAGAAAAATGTCTGTAGCATTGAAGGTCCCAATGAGCACAGCGGCCTCCCTCATCCATAAATGGAAGAAGTTTGGAACCACCAGGACTCTTCCTAGAGCTGGCTGCCCGGCCAAACTGAGTGATCGGAGGAGAAGGGCCTTAGGCAGGGAGGTGACCAAGAACCCTATGGTCACTCTGACAGAACTCCAGTGTTTCTCTGAGGAGAGAGAAGAACCTTCCAAAAGCACAATCATCTCTGCAGCACTCCACCAATCAGGCCTGTATGGTAGAGTGGCCAGACGGAAGCCACTCCTCAGTAAAAGGCACGTGACAGCCCCCCTGGAGTTTGCCAAAAGGCACCTGACGGACTCTTGGACCATGAGAAACAAAATTCTCTGGTCTGATGAAAAAAAGATTGAACTCTTTGGCCTGAATGGCAAACGTCATGTCTTGAGGAAACCAGGCACCATTCATCACCTGGCCAATACCATCCCTACAGTGAAGCATGGTGGTAGTAGCATCACGCTGTGGGGATGTTTTTCAGCAGCAGGAACAGGAAGACAAGTCAGGATCGAGGGAAAGATTAATGCAGCAATGTACAGAGACATCATTGATGTAAACCTGCTCCAGAGTGCTCTGGACCTCAGACTGGGGCAAAGATTCATCTTCCAACAGGACAACGACCCTAAGCACACAGCCAAGATAACACAGGAGTGGCTACGGGACAACTCTGTGAACGTCCCTGAGTGGCCCAGCCAGAGCCCAGACTTGAACCTGATTGAACATCTCTAGGGAGATCTGAAAATGGCTGTGCACCGACGCTCCCCATGAAACGTGATGGAGCCTGAGAGGTCCTGCAAAGAATAATGGGAGAAACTGCCCAAAAATAGGTGTGGCAAGCTTGTCGCATCATACTTAAAAAAACTTGAGGCTGTAATTGGTGGCAAAGGTGCTTCAATAAAGTGTTGAGCAAAGGCTGTGAATACTTACGTACATGTGATTTTTTTCGGTTTTTATTTGTAACAAATTTGCAAAGACTGTACTTGAGGACTGAAACATGATTTTTACCTATGGAGTGAGGACATTTTTGGAAAGTGAGGACATTTTAGCTGGTCCTCACAACTTCAAAGGGCTGTTTGAAGACTTGGTTTTAAGGGTTAGGTTAGAATTAGGTTATGGTTAAGGTTAGGGTTAGGCATTTAGTTGTGTTGGTTAAGGTTAGGGTAAGGGGCTAGGGAATGCATTATGTCAATGACAGTCCTCACAAAGATAGAAGTACAAGGATGTTTGTGTGCGTGTGTGCGTGTGCATGACACGTATACACACAAACACATAGGCTCAGTGTTACTGAATCCCAAGGCCATTATGATGCTGACGGTGGTAAAGATGTGTAATTAGCTATTGTCCACGACAACGTTGCCACACAGTTTGACTGTAGTTAACACACACACACGCACACACACAGCTTCACTCACAAACATACACTCACACACATACACACATGAACTGTATCAACCCCACCCGCTGAGCAAATATAACACAGACGGGAAAAATAAACAGAAAAAACAAAAGACAGGATGTGCACAAATAATACAACTATAGTGTACACACACACACACACACACACAGACCTATCTCTCACCCACACATATAGAGCGGCTATGGAAGGAACAAGCAGTAATTAGGCAGGGTAATGGCTTCTCTGTTGTGGTTAATTGCAGCTTGTATGGATCTGGCAGGGGGGGCTGGCGCTGAAGAGGGGTGTCACCGCTTTAGCTCTAATGATCTCATGTATTTTTTTCTCTGTATCCCAACCTTACCTCTTTTCTCTCAAAGCTCTAAACTTTATTTGTGTAAAACTTTCAAAAACCGATGACACAAAGTGCTCATTCATCGGAGGAGGATCAGTCTGAAAATGGACACATCATTTTCAGTGCTCACATTGAGCAAAAAGTAAACATTTTTCCCGACATGTTAAAACCTTTGTATCCCCATTAAAATGGGTCAAGTTCTGGATTTTAACATCAATGTAAAATTTGTTTGGGGTGTGTTTGCCTGTCACATTCAGCAATCCCACCTCCGCTCTGTTCAGGCTCCACCAAGTTGCTCAAATAAAATTTTCTGGCCCTGGCAACTGACAAGAATATTGAGTGATAAACCAAACCTTCCAAAGACCCAACCCTATCATGAGACAAGAACACTGATATTTGAGGATTGTGCAAAATCCTGGATCATATTCAATGACAGTCTTTCATTATGTCCAATGCTAATGTTTTGGAAATTCTTCCTACAGTATCTGTGCATGACAACTACGGTATGATTAAGGTCAGGGAAAGATTGGGGTTATTGCAAATAAAATTAGTTTCAGCTAAGGTTAGGGGTTAGACAACTAAAACACTTGGTTAAGCTTAGAGAGAGATCCTGGATATGGTTAATGAAGAGGCCGACGTTAACTCAATAAGTCCTCCAAATGAAACGACAAAGTATGTTATTTGTAACTGCCCTTTAGATCGACATGTAGAAGTGTTTTCTGATCTGGTGCCCCTCTCGTCAGGACGGCAATGTTTGTCTGTGCCTTCCAAAAACCGTTACAAATCACTGTTGAGTAATAAACCTGCTTACCTGGTTATAATAATAACCATGATAATAATAATAATAGTTTATTATTATTATTATTAGAATAAACCTTATTATAACAATAATGACCACTTACCTATGCAGACTTTGTTACTCTATACTAACGTCAGCTGACCGTCTCCTTTGCTACTGACAGACTACAGTCATAGTTCCCACAGCCACAGGGATTTGTTGCTTGAACATATGTTGTTTCGTGCACTTGCCGAAATGACTGATGCTGTAGTTTTTCTTGGGCGGACAGTCTCCAGATCTGTGTTATGACATCAACGCTGGTCTGCTGCATGACAGTCTGATGCACTACACACTCATCCACCACCCTGACTTACACACCCTTTGCCTCTCTACATATAGGACACTACTTCCTGCAATGGCACTGGATACTGGGCTGAACGTCCTGTGGGCACCATCACAGACATTACATATTGTATTATACTATACAGTCCAAGTTCTACTATTTGTGGTCACCATGAACTATGAAAGCTTTAGCTCAGTTTGCCCTGAAAGAAAAGCAAAACCCAAAACCCTGAAAAACGACTGACTGCACACCGATACAGCCCACCTGGTAGGTGCCATTCAATTAAAAAAAGGAAAGTCTTTGTGTTTTGCATATACGTTTCAACTGTTAGACACATATGTCACTAAATCCTCCTTAAGAGGAGCCAAACCTCCCTAAAAACATGACAAACAAAAGGAAAGCTGGTTTTCAAAAAAGAAAGAAAGAAACAGCTCACAGCTGAAGAGAAGCAGGCGTGAGGAGAAAACAGCTTGGCAGGTGTAGGGCAGGAAAAAAAACATCAAAAACTCCTTTGAAGTTTCAGTTTAGTTTCTTTCTACTAATACTTCTAACACTTCTCCGGATCCAACAAGATGCTCAGTTAACTCTGTTGACAAGGTTCAGCAGAGGGCCGGCGAAGGGAGACAGATAGAAGAAAGATGAGGTAAGTGGGTTTTGTGGTGAGAAAGATAGTCCCTTCATTGATAAGTCATAAGTCACATGGTTTGGTCCCCATCAGCTGCCGTACAGTCTGCCATGATGCACCTGTGAGCTGCTTGTAAGCCGCTTGAGGTAAGAGCGTTATCTAAATGCCTTAAAATGGAAATGACAGACGGAGGAACTGAGAAGCAAATGAGATGAAGACATGGGGAGAAATTTGTATTTCTGTTATTGAAAAGACTACACGTCACTTTCATTACAATATATGAAATATTCAAGTGCAACCTATAACCATAACATGTTATCGGTGTGTGCATGTACAGTGTGTGTGAATATATGTTCAGTGAGTGCTCATTCTCACTTTCACTTTGTGTGCCGTTTGCCTGCATCACCGTCATGCTCGTAATCACAGAACAGACGCCCTCCTGGAGGATTATGGTTACAACAAGCTGAGTGAAATGCAGTTTGTAGGGAACAGCAGAGAAAGCTGCACGCGTTGTGCACAGCTGATGATAACATCCAACACACTCATTGCCTCACAACAGTCACTATTAGATTCTCAATGTGGTCAGCTCAGTAAGGATCAGAAAATGAAGTGGAGCAACTCGCACAGTCGGCAGAAAGCCAAGGCGGTGATAAACCCTTCATCATTCATTTATTATCCATTTCTCCTCCGTTAGTATTTTATGTGCTCATTTCTTCAACGGTGATAAAAAAAAAGATTAAATCAATCCCAGAAACAATGCAGACAACACAAGAAGCAATGAACAATAATTTATACATTCTGTTAACACATAATATTATATCATAGTCATATGCTCAAGAAAAATATATGAAAAAGGCATTGCCAAACTACCCAGCAGCAAGGAAGACTGTAAGACATTAAAACAAATCTAAAATGTGTCTCAATGTCCAATGTTCTCCAAACCTTTCCTTTTAACTGCTTGACATTTCCAATCAATGCCCCTTGAGGATGAAGCCAAAGTGCAGTAGTAGTTTAACGGAGCAGGCAGTGAAATGTGAGACCTCTATAGTGTCTGTACATAAAACTAAACGAAATAAAAGCAGCTTTCTGAGTTTCAGCACATTCCCAGCACTATCAGCTTAGTTAGTCTCTGAGGCCATTGCAGAGAATATAGCTCCCACTAAGCTCATTGGTGCATGAAATAGAATGCCGCTCACCTTATTAATACCCCTGATGCATCTCTTTAACTCTATTACAGTACTGTATATTAGTAACAGAATAAAACCAGCTTTGTGCTAGTTCTGAGTCTTGACAACTGAAATGTAAAATACTTAGCTTTGTTCACTTAGCAGTGCCTACTATGCTAATGTTAGATTCCGAAAAAATTATGAAGCTTACTCATGTAAACTTCATCATTATAATACTACTAAACTTGAATATAGCTTTCTTCTTTCGTCCAATGCATAAGCAGCAAAACTTACTGGTGGTGGGAACAGTAACAGCTGGTCTGTACGATTGGAGGCATTTCAGATATGGAAGTTCAACAGGGAACAAATTAAAGTCTCACCATCCCTAGCTACAGCAATCCAAGCAGGTAAACAGAAATTAAAATGCAACAAAGTTCATACGTTTCAGCATTTTCTATGCAGTTGAACTTTTCCACCGCACAGACTTGTAGGTGATTTGACCCTGAAAAAACGGCCATCAAATAACAACAACAAAAAAGGTATCTTTGGTTCAAATACCTTGAGGTAGAAACATCCAGGCTGCACGTAAAGTGAACATACATGGGGGTCGTTCGGAGAGGTTTGCATGGCTGTTTTCCTTTGTGTATGGGTTTTGAGTGTGATGTTAACAAGTTTTTTTTCTTTTACGTTTCCACCTCTTCACTGGAATTGGATTAACCAATCATTTTGCTTGTTGTTGAGATTTGATAGTTGTACACGTTTAGGGAACCCATACCTTATTTACCCATAATACCCTCTCTGCGTAGACATGCAAAAACATTTATTTGTATCTTTGGAGGACCATAATTCCAGCCTTACACACCTTGCAATATATTTAGCTTCTGGATTTCAGTGAATTCAAATTTTGGCTAATTCAAAATCTACAAAAACTGACTTTCTATTAAGTTTAATTTACATAGTGATTATTTCAGCTAACAGCAATGGTCTGCAAAACATTCAGGTGTTTTTCTGATCTCTGTGACTGATTTGTGTTTTAACCTACATTAAATCTTTAACACCTGGTGTCTCCTAAAGCTGGATTTTAATTCTACTTGTGCATTTGGTTTTGTTGTGAAACACGTTAACTAAGAAGGCTATGCATGCAAAACCACTAGAGCTGTGATTGTGGCTGCTTGTGTTTTCTCCTACATGTTCCTGATGCTGGTATAATGAAGAAAAACAACATCAAGCAAGTTGAAAAAAAAAAAGAAATGTCCTCCTTTTCATCAACATTATATTGTATGATCTATCAAAAACATTTCCGCGATCACCTCCCTCTATCATAGCAAATGTAAGAATGTCAATAAGATTACTTTTGCTATTAATGGGCATACAGCAGTAGTCTCCTTTTCATCCACAGTATGACCGATTTAACAGCTAACACAGAAGCATTAATTCAAGTCTATTCCAAGAAAGAACTTGTAAAGACAGGTGAGTGGATTTTCTGGCAATCCACTGACCTGTCTTACATTTCTGAAGGCAATGTTGGTTGGTTTGAGAAAAACAAAAGCAAAAACAAAAAGCCAAAAAACATAAATAAGAATAACAAGAAATGCTAAAGCTGAACAAAGAAAAGAGTGCCACCTATAGAAATCTAAGCGTCATCAGCAGAACATCCAAGCAAGAAGATGCCACAGGACCTCCATGCAATGTTTGAATGACAGGTGATTTCTGGGAAGTGTAGTTCAGAATCAAGAGCTTAACACCAGTATATTAATAATTAAAAGACTGCAATCGAATCATTGAAGGAATTTCCCTCATGGGTTCTGCACTCACCAACATTGTTTGCCCCATCGTCCCTCCTCAGACCGCAAAACATGACAGCAGACATTGAGTTTTCCTTATTAGAGCAACATCCACAGAGGACAAGAAAGAGAGACAGATATACACTAAAAGAGATGAAGAAGACAGAAGAGAAAGCGACAGAGGGAGAGATGTGGACTGCCGAGTTCTCAGGGAACACAGTGGCGATGATAAGAGATGACTGGCGCTTACGTTACGACCGCTCAACCCCCGAGAGAGAGAGAGGAGAGAGGGAGAGAGGGTAGGATGAGCTTAGGAGAGAGAAAGTGTGTAAGAGTGTGTGAGGGAAGGGGAGAGGCAAAGAGAAGAAAAGAAAAATGAGAGAGATGCTGAGAGTTTATGTGGGAGAGTGAAAGACAAAGAGATAAATGGAGATGGACGAGAGAACGAGAAGAGAAAAGGCAGAGAAAGAGAGTGGTTAAGTGATTTTTTTCCAGTTCATCCATGTTTATTTTAAATCGTGTTGGACTAATATGGCAACCCTGTTTTCTGTTCCTGGGTTTGTTTGCCTGAATATTAACAAAATTTACAGAACATTTGATGTTTTATACACAGTGTTGGAAAGAAACGCATTATTTAGTAACACTGGAATTATGCTTCTGCAGGAATACATGTTAATATATTTGCAAACCTATGAAGAGAAGGGTGTTATGAGTAACCTGCATTTATTCATAACATCTCCCAAATTTCAAGCATAGTGCCGACCTGCATGTCAAGAAAGCTGATTGGTTCATCTAACATCCTGTCAGGAAGTTTTCTCTGTTTTTCTTTGAGAGTTTGGGCATAGTACTGCCACAAGTGTTCTAGCAAAGGAGAGAGAAACCAAATTCCTTCTCAAGGCACTTAATATCATTGTTCATCTTGTCATTGTCAATTAATCTAGTTAACATACACATAGAGTCCACAAGAGTAAAAGTAAAAAGAGTAAAATACACAACAGTTAGCCTAACAGTAGTTCAACAGTTAGAATGCTGAATTAGCATTGACCTAGTAGCTAGTATAGCTATATACAGCCTAGTGGCTAGCTTGGTTAGCAGTAACCTGATCATAGAAAAACTAAATTCTACTGAATGACAATTTAACAATCACATAACAGCTTTGATAAAAAAGTACCTTCAAATGATGATCCAACAAGGGCATGTGGGGAGTAGATAAAATATGTCTGTCAACATTTGCTTGGATACTGATCAGACAAAATTGTAGATGTAATGATCAGTTAAGCTTGTATGGAATAGTGCCAATAGGAGTTGCTACTAGCTGCAGAAGACCCAGGTGAAGAACAGATGTATTGGTTCATTTACATTGTGATATTGATTTCCGTTTCCTGATTTCTTCTATGTTTTCTTTACATTGCGGTTTGCTAAATGTGTTACTGCTACACCGGTTACTGCTTGCCGGTCGGCTAGTTCACTGCCTTACCAGGGGTTGATATGGACAGGACAGGTGGACAGGTGGACAGAGAAGAAATGCGTCTTCCAAAGTTGTCCTATTTACATGTTTTGTGTTCTTAGTTAGCTAGCTAGTGAACATTGGCAGCTGGTAAGCCTACATTGAGGAAATGAACACCTGAATTTTGTTTCGAGTCTGAGTCATCTTCCATATTTCATATCATAATTTTGAATAGCTCATTATTTTTGGTCAGGTATATTAAAAGAGTGTCAGTATTTCCAAAGGGTCAATGAGTCAGTGAACTCCTCAATTACACAAAGCTGAATTTTTTAATACTGCTAATTTGTTGTCTTTTTTCTTAGATTTTGAATTATTTTACCTACATTTAAACCTTGTACAACTTGCTTTTGGAATACTGTACTTAATTACAGTATGGTCATGCCAATGAAGCTGGATTGAGACAGCGAACGATTGAGAGAAACGACACAAAAGAAGGGAGCAAATGTTTGAGTGCATCAGAGTGTGTTCCAGACATCCCACTCCTCCTCCTCCAGTTTGTCTACATATTTAGTTTTACATTTTGCTGATGGTTTTATCCACAGCAGCTTCCAACAAATTCAACACATGACAAGCTTCATTTACTAAATAACTTAGAAGACAAACCACAAAAAATAGATTTGATTTAAATTATGAGAGCAGGTCCAACTTTCATCTCCAGGATAAGGTGTTTCTTATTTAGAGAAGAAGTCAAATTTCAAAGCCTGCTGCTAAGGCTACTAAAACATAATGTTAATGTTAGGCATGTTCAAGATTTATCCAAGACAACAATCTTTCCCGAACCTTAACCAAATGCTTTGAGTTACATAAACAGAACTATAAAAATGTGAATCGTGCTTCAGTTGCCACAAGGAGATACTAGGAAAACAGTTTATGTTCAATATAAACATTTCCTCAGGGTGGAATGTTTCCAACAAAGCATATGTGGTAATGGAAATTAATTGTAAATGAACTCGATCTTTTAGGAGACAGGGCTGCAAACAACCAATTAGAAACACACATACATTAAATACATGTTAATTCCTCAACAGAATATATACAATAAATGGAAATCTATCATATATAAATGCATGTATATACATAAGAATTAACAGTACATAGGAAGTAATCTTTTTGGCTGTACCATTATTAACATAAACAAGGCTTTTCTACTTCATACCAACAGTTTCTCTCTCTTCACTTCTCTCAAATCCTCTCTCACTCTTTCTCCTTTTTTCCCCCCAGCACTCCCATCATCTTTTTTCTTTTCAATTCCATCTCTTACTCTCTCCATCTCTCTCTCTCGGCTCAGTAAGGTAGCTGCTTCAGGTTTTTTTTTCTTTCCCACTGTCTAAAATCATCAAAGCAAAAGACAAATGCACACACATGGTAAATACATGCATATCTGACATGCTTGCAAAGACACATGCACAAATGCCTTGAATGCACAGACACACACACACACACACACACACAACCTAATCTGTCTGCTGGCTGGGTGAGGGGGCAGAGACACTAATAACCCTTGTTATTACTCTCTCGCTCTCCCTCATGGTCAGTTCATCATGAAGGTTGCTCGCCTTGCGTTGCCTGACCTAGATTCATCTCAAACAGCTCAACCCCATATTTACATCAGCAGAGGTTCTGAGTCACATTGCTCAGTCTTGTCTTGCTACAAATCACTCAACAGTTGATGCCAGCAACACACACAACTGTGCAAACGGCTTTTTCACTTTTTTGAGTAGTTATACATCATCATTGTCTTATATTTCAGGAAGAACTGCATGCGTGCTTAATACAGAAGCTAAAACATACTGTATCCAGGAGCAATCTGACTAGAGTGAAATGATTCAGAAACCCTCCAAATTCACTCATACATATAGTCAGATACAAAGTCAAGATGATTTCACAGAGGTGATTTTAGAGTAAAAATTTCTCTTGTAAAAAAAAGCAAGGCCACAGTCCAAATTTCCAAATCCCAATATGGTGACGGGCCTTCAGATCGTCTTTAAACCAACCAACGAATCGTGTCACATCTAGTTTTAATTAGAATTTTTTATTTTTATTTGTTCAACATCATGGTGTAAACAACCTCCACTTGCCGTGATTGCCAACTTGTATCTAGCTACCAGTGCTGGTAGATGCGAGCAGGAAAATATAGAAAACAGAGCTGCTTCTTGTCATGGTTTCTCACAGACAAAACACAGTGAAGGTGGATATCAAGTTCTCAGGCTGACTAAAAATACTTGGAAAGTCTTTCTTCATCTTTAATTATGTGGCTTATAGTCCATTATACATCTTCAACTGAAATCTGCTATTCATTTCAACCACTGGAAGTATACAGTATCTGCTGTAAATATATCCATTTTTTAAATACCATTGGTTACAACCTTAAATCCCAATAAGTCCTTGTACCTAAACGACAGAATAGGTTGTTTGCCAATGACTCCCAATACGACATATATGACCGTTCCCTAAAACGACATATATGACCGTTGGAGAGTACCAGCATACTGGACCTTCGTCGTCATGGTAACAATAAACACGTGGTTAACGTTGTGAAATGGTCGGAGTTTGGTTAGGTTTAAGCCCCAAAACTACTTGGTTATGTTTTGGAAAAGATCATGGTTTGAGTTAAAATGAGTAAGTTACGTTAGTAAGTCACCGTAAGTCGCGAGATGTAACTTAGCTAACTTACATAGGCTACACACCTATGTTTGTAACTTAAAATAAGTCAACATTAATGTTTGGTTTCACACGGGACACGATCCCTGGTCTCCTGGACTAGAGTAAAAAAAAAACACACTTTCATCAGCCAAATTTGAAGCATCAAATCTTAAATAACTATACAAAAATAACAAGATGAACTCTCTTGTCATTTTCAATTTTGAAGTCATAACTATTATGTGATAAATCTATTGTGACATGACCCATAATTGAGTCTTTGAGTTTCAAAGAAACATGAAAAATCCAACATTGTGTGTGTGTGTAATTTTGAAGACAACAGCTATTTTGTTCAGAATCAGAATCAGAAATACTTTATTGATCCCCGAGGGGAAACTCTTTTGTGGTGTTTGTGTAAAAACTGTGGCCCAAAAAGTCAAAGAAACAATCAAAAGATGTACTTCTTATTTGCTCTATATTTTGCCTTTAAATATTACAACAGGTATGTGTTTGCATACTTAGGGGGGGTTTTGTCTTCATGTGACTTGGAATACTTTCCTCTAAACCCTAGAAAACTTGTCTCAACCATTCATAACATGGTAACAGTGTGACTTGTAGACTCTGGCAGGACCTTTGCCGTATAATCTACCAAGACTCTGCTGAAAACCACCATGTCTACAACGGATAAGTAAACTCTGAACTGATCTGCCAAAGAAGGGAACTTTAATCAAAAGGCAACGGAAAATATCTTCAGGTTCCATCTTTTTCTGTGTTTGTGTGCAAAAGAAATTCATATAACACAGAGTCTTCTGTGTTATATGAATTTCCCCCCAAAAAGCACCACAGAGCGCCACAGGAAGTCATTTCTGCCTGTGGCCATCAAACTCTTTAACTCCTCCCTCTAAGTGTTAGTCTGTATGACCCTAAGTCACTAAACTGGACATTGATCATTACATCTCTGCAATACTTGAAATAATTGTGCAATATCTTGTGTTAATACTCCGGTGCAATATTCTAGTTTTTCCTATTTATTGATATTGATTATTTATTCATACCTCTATTACTGCTGTGCAATTTCCACCATCTCATAATAATCTTAATAGGCTACACTTAACTTGACAGTAGATGCACTACTACTTATTACTTATGGTATTACATTGTATTATTATACCGTATTATCATGATCAACCGGTAAACCCACTTTGTACTTCACACTTATTTTATTTTATACATATACACCACCACCTGGTACTTAATTTATTTTCTGACCTGTATTATAGTATATTGTATTATATTTTTTGCTAGTACTTTCTCCTGTGTGCACTGACGTAAAGGCGAGCTGCTGTAACAAAGAGTTTCCCTTCTGGGATCAATAAAGTATTTCTGATTCTGATTCTGATAAAACTACACACTGAGGTTCAGACAAGCCTGAAGTCCCAGAGATAACAACCATAATTCTGTTGTTCTTTTCTTAGACTAGTTGTTTGGCTGGACAAATGTTGAGGCCCTGAAGGTTTTGAAATTGGCGTGAGTCACTCTTTTGATGATGACTTTTGGAGATGACTTTATTAGAGAGTTCAGAGAGGAGAATGACATGGAATACAAGTCCTGGACTGGAACCAAACTCAGGACTTTAAGACACCCTGTATTGCCAGCTTGGTTTCTGGCAAACATCATTTAGACATACACACACAAAGCCGACTGCTTGTCCCCTGGACATTGTTCCTACATGCCTGCTGAAGGAAGTGTTCAACATTGTTGGTCCTGCAATTTCCCTCATCCTAAACAACAGTGTAGCTAACGGTTCTGTTCCCTCTTGTTTTAAACATAGTTAGGTAGTACATCCCATCATTAAAAAGTCTAACCTTGATGCAACTGTTCTAAACAATTTTCGGCCTTTTTCCAAGTCCGGGGTAGTGCCCTACAGTGGTTTACCTCCTACCTAACAGACGGATCTTTATCTGTCAAAACTGGTAACCTCTTCTCATCTGCTCCCATCACCTCAAGGGTCCATTTTAGGGCTGATATTATTCGCCTTATACATGCTCCCTTAAGGCTCAATCTTCCATAAATACAATATCTCCTACCACTGCTACACAGACGACACTCAGCTATACCTCCCATTAGAACCCGATGAAAACAACAACACAGTTAGGTCCCTCCTTGACTGCCTCCAGGATGTGAAATACTGGATGGCAAAAAACTGTCTTCAGTTAAACAATAGTAAGACCGAAGTGGTCTTATTTGGCCCCTCCAACTCTATTGGGGGTTTAGCTAATCACCTAGGGCCCCTGGTGCCTAACCTTCATGCCCATGCCAGAAATCTTGGTGTTATCTTCAATCCTGCTTTGAAATTTGACAAGCAAATTAATACGGTTGTGAAAGGTTGCTTTTTCCACCTAAGAAATCTTGCAAAACTCAAACTGTTCCTCTCTTTTAATGAACTGAAGATTGTCACAAATGCCTTAATTTCTTCTCAGCTGAATTATTGTAAAGCTCTTTATTTGGGAATTAGCCAGTCATCCTTGTCCCAATTGCAGCTGGTGCAGAATGCGGCTGCTAGACTACTGACTGGTACCAGGAAGAGAGACAGCATCACACCTGTTCTGGCGTCCCTGCACTGGCTACCAGTCAAATATAGGACTGAGTTTATGGTTCTTCTTTTTGTTTTTAAAGCCCATACATAGCCTGGCACCCCAGTGCATCTCTGATCTTCTCCGCCCCCTTTCCAACCCCAGATCTCTTAGATCCTCAGACCAGCTGCTCCTGGCTGTCCCACGTTCGAGGCTTAGGCTCTGTAGACACTTTTAAGGCTAAACTTAAGACCCACTTGTTTTCTCAGGCCTTTGAGTGTCCTTTAATGGTTTTATGCCTCACCTTTATTCCTCTGTGGATTAAAATTGTCCTTTATCTATTTATTTGTGTATGGGATAGTATTTTTATGCTTGCTACCATGTTATATGATTTTATTCTATCTATCTTACTGTACAGCACTTAAATGTGCTTTATAAATAAACTTGATTTGATTTGATACAACTTGTAGAGAGTGAATGAAGACTTTTTCCAATTGTGAACTCAGCATCTCCACCAAGCACTAAACGTGTACGCAACATTAAGCAATATTTCATCCAAGGTTTTATTTTCTTAGGGATTAATACACAATTAAAAGCTGTCAAGGAGAAATGTTTTATTAAAAAATATGAATAAAGGTAGAGGTGAGCCAAGAAGAAGTTGTCTGTTGTCTGATGTCTGTTTTTCATTGAACAGACAGCAACTAGTAGAAGCAAAAGATGGAAGAAAGACAGAAGGTGAGCCTCTCTCTAACACACACACAGACACAGGAGGCAGCAGGAAAGTGAAGTTGTCAGAGGTGGATGGAAAGTCACTGCTGGTCTATTGAGACAGAAAAAAAATCCTTCACTCTCTTAACTTGCTATACTTAAAACGTGTGTGCTGAGAGAGATTAGCTTGTGCATTTGTTTGTGTGTGGAGGTGTGTGCGTGTGTGTGTGCATGCTACATTTCATGTTTGTGCATCCCTGCTACCATTTCAAGTGTGTTTCAGCAATGTCTTATGAATGAAGCTAGATATTTGTCTGCATATGTGTCTGTGTGAGATTAAGTGTGAGTGTGCACATTTGTGTGTGGGTTGGCTAAGTGTGTGTGAGTGCATTGGTGTACTGCATTAGTGAGTGTGTATTTGGGAGAGAGAGAGAGGGGAAGAGAGAGGCTAGAGGAAAGAGAAATAGGCAGAGGTGGAAGGAAGCAAAAGAAGCAGTCAGGAAAATGAGTCATGTCAGCTTGCACCTGCAGACGCACACACACTCGAGACACTTAAGATCACATTTTATGTTGCACATGGTCAGAGTTTTTCTCATCTTGTCTCTGTGACAAAATTTCTCTCCTCTCTTGCTCTCTTGCTTCTCTCTTTCCCTTATTCTGTGGGTTTCAAGTGCAAATGAATCCACATTCCGAGGATTATGGGTAAGTACTTTGAAGTGGCAAATGATGGCCTCCTGTGGCTCAGTGCAGGAAACACATATGCGCACAGACACACATAACATAGACACCCACATTCAGGCATGTGCACGTACACACACACACACACACACGTACTTTTACACATGGAATGACACATTCATACACACTCATACACCCACACAGTAGGCAGCTGGTTAAGAAAATTTATGCACACACATATAGGTGTCTAGACAAGGATAGACCATGCAAACACACACACTATTTCAGAATTGAGGGAAATACATTCTTAAAATGGAAACTAACAAACTTACTCCGCAGTGGATGCTGTTGATTCTCTTTATTTCATTTCATGAACAGATATTTTCTGCAACTGCATTGTGTGCCATAGAAGGCAGTGTAACAAAGGTTAGCAATAAAACAAATGGTAAAAACTGCCATTTAAAAAAAAAATTATATTAGTATGAAACAGGACCTGATCTAAATAAAGGTTACATTTGCAACAATTTATTACATTGTTAGTTTAGTTCTTTTTCATTTCAGTTTTTATTATGTTTTAAAGAATAACCTTGCATTAAAGTTTGTTATCGTGAACATCAAATCAGTCCATCTCCCACTCTCATGCTGTAAACCTCTCTGCCTCGTTTTCATTCCCTTTAATGCCCTCTGTTTCCTTCTCTCTGACTCTATATCTCCCCCTGCTGTGCATCTTCATTCTATCACTCTAATAGCACTCTGCACTGCAGGACACAAATGAGGACAGATGGACACAAAAAACTGTCTTACAACAACACAAGAGAAAGAAAATGACAACAGAGTAAAATAGAAGACAGGAAAAGAGAGAAAGAAAGTCAGAACGAGGGTGCGGGGGGATTAGATGAAAGAGTGAGGTGAAGGAAAGAAAACTTGGAGAGACAGAGAGAAAAAGATGGTATATGAGAGAAGAAGAAGAAAAAGGAAAGGAGACAAGAAAGGAGACCGAGACGAGGGAATGGGGGAGCAATGAGAAATGTTTATTTTATTTATTAAGAGGCCTTGATTGAACTACTATCAAGGACCCAAAATCCCAAAGAACAACATCTGCTAGAAAACTTTTCATTATAAGCAAACACAAATAAAGTAAAAAGAAATATAAGAAAAATTGGTACAAAGTAGAGCAATAAACCAAACTTACCAATTTACAGACATTATGAATCTCTTACTAATCCAAGTCTACTCATATTTCAATTGTCAACAAATTGCCTGAATCCCATAAAATTGAACTTACAATAGCTAAAACAACCAGTGACATAATGACCAGAGGCTCAACCATTCAGCCAGCCAACAGTCCAGACGAGAAGTCCAGAATCTCTGACAGAGTAATCAGGACAAACAAATCAGAAGCCAGCATGAGGAATTAAATATCCTTCACTGATGTCTTACACTACATCATCATTACATTTATCATTATCAAACTAATTGTGACAGCTGATCGTGATATACTGTAGTTTTTGGGTTATATCGTCCTGCCCTAAGACAGAGACAGAGCAGGTGGCAAAATAGATAGCTGTAATACAAACTAGAGAGGATAAGGAAAATATAGGCTACTAAGAGGGCTGAAAGAAAGAAAGAAGGTTAGAAGAGAGAAACACAGAGGGTAACACATGGAGATAGAAAGAATGAAACACATTGAAAGACTAAACCAATTTGCAAGAGAGATAGAAAATAGAAAAAACTGCAGTAAATCAGGAAAATATTGAAAAAATGGAGATAGAGATGAAATGAGATAGAGGGAGAGAGAGAAGAGACAGAGGAGAGGAGTAGAGTGCAAATCAGCAGGTTTCTGGCATCGCACGCTGGATGTCGGGCGAGTTTGAAATGCAAATTACCCCAAATCTGTTTTCTGCTCTTTCTTGGTGGAATCACAGCTTTCTGCCGTGCCAGCTACCCTACCTGTCAGTCCTCTCATAATTCACTCTCTAATTTCTCCCTCTGCTCTTCCTCTTTTATATTGCCTTCTCTCTTTCTTTCCTCTTGCTGGATTCAGACTGCCAAATTTGGTTTACACACAGTATTTTTTTTGGGTTTCTTGTTAGGCTGGATGCTCTACACAGAGAGATGTAATGACTCAAAGAAACTGGTGATTTTTACTGATGTGTAGCATTTTTGTGTCCAGTTACCACCAAAGATGATTGCTGCTCTTGTGGTAACTGGCAAATTATTGTATTTATGCTACATAAACTGCAAATGTCAAATGCAGTAGCTGCATTATGTATAACAATCAACAAACAGACCTGTATTAAAAGGAGTATTAAACCAGCACAGTCAGAATCTGAGAGCGGCATATTTCTACAGTTTAGCTGACGATCATCGTGATTAAAGATAAAATAATAGCTGGCATAACAACAACCGAGTATTATAAAGCTCAGTGCTTTGGCTCATAAGCTGATAAGTCTTCAAACTCACTGATCTATTTAAACTAGACTTCCTGGATCCCATTCCATGTCTTACCTGAAGCAACACGCCCCCATCAACGCAGCCCCTGCTGTTTTCAGTCTGAACGGATAACGTTAGCGAAAACCAACATACTGTAGACCAATTATTCACCCCGAAATTCTTGCGTTTTAACAACATCATGCTACTTCCACCTTTGCTTCTGAGAGAGGACAATTATTGTTTGCATGGCCACAAGAGGTCCCTTGTCAGGAAAAGGTAAACGGCATTTGAGCCAATGACAGATGCTGTTGTTTTTCTGGTGATAGTTTTAAAATGTCGGTAATTTTCAGACCCAAGAAACTGTACACGAGACCACTCGACAAGGTGGCCTGAGTTGAGTCCCACAGGAAGAAAATCCATGTGCTTGTGTCAGGATAACATCATCAGTGTATATCAGTGATTGTTAGCAAGAAAATGGGAGTGATAAAATGCCTCAGTGGTATATGAGCAGAAATGATCATGCAAGGCAAACTTAATGCCACACATCATTTTTCCTACAATGATAACATCAGTGGATTCAGATTGTTTCAGTCCCTTGAGCTGTGCTCTCCTGGCTTTGCCTGCCTGTACATTGTTTTTGATTTTTATTGTTGCGCCTCCTGGCAATGGTGGTAAAGAGCTGTACTTTGTTGATGAAAAGCCAATGCAAGTGGACCACAGATCAAAGCAAAAAAAAAAAAGTGTGAAATCAGACAGCAGGGTTAAAGGGAGTGACGTGAATCAGACTTAGGTTCAGATTCAAATAAAAGAAAATTTGCAGTCAACACTTTCCCATTTATGTCTTTTAGCTGCCTCCTCTTCTCATTGCTATCCTACCGAACATTTCCTCTCTTTTCTGCATGTCTTGCCTCTTTGCTTCACAATCAAAGACTGTGTAGACAATAACCAATGCATGTGCATACAGGACACATGCAACGACTCAGGCAGCAGATATGCAGACGGCTCTGTTAACAGTGTAACACCTACAGCGTCACCTACCTACTTCTTGTAAAAGATGTCTAGATCTCATGCATTTCTCTTCCCTGTGCTTTTCCCCCCATTCTGTATTATTTGTAGGGCACCTTCCAGATCATCAAGACAATGTTTAATCAGACTTTTTCCATGAATGTTGACAACCATAAGCCACTGGCTCAATTTCCTGCTTTGTTTGCAGCTCCGTATTATGATTTTTTCCCCCTCTATTAATTAGCTTTTCCTTATTTCATCCATGTCTTGGATCACTGTGACCTACTTCTACTTCTCAACAAGACCACTCTAAAAATGTGCATATTCTTTGGCCTCAAAAACAAGTCAACAAAGAGGAAGTTCTGCAGATTCTCCACCAGTGCCCAGATATATTTCACCCTTGGTGTTTCTATGAACTATGTGAAATAATCAGTGAGTGTGGGACACATGTCCGCCTGATGGTGATTTATGGAAACAGTGTTGTGTGATGACTTGCTGCATACAAGCAACAGTATCTCCAGATTAAAAACATTACTCTGGCAATTTTCAAAGTGAATCCTACTTTATCATTCCAATCACTTGTCTAAAAGGTCAGAATTGATCAATATGATCAATATTATTCTAAAAAGTACCTATGTAAGGGTCTGTTTTGCATTTGCATTGGGTATGCATCTTATGCCATGTCAGCAGTTAAGAGATTGTCCCCATCAAAACTAACAGCAACACTGATCGTTTGTTCAAATAGCCTCCGTGTTTGCATTTCCCATGTAAGTGAACTCTTGCAGTTGTGTGCGAATAACGGCTGATGGCTGTTCTCTTTAATAAGTCATATTTTCTAACATTGAAACAACCTGTGTTGAGTCCAGCAGCAAATGAAGAAGTAGCCTAATGTTCTTACACCTCTCTGAAAACCCATAGGGGAGTCAGGGTGGATGTTTGGGCATATAAATAGTCTAATTCCACCACCAGAGACCACTGTTTGCTTGCCAACACTCAACACTGTTTTCTTGAAACCATAATCATGTCCTTTCCCTTACCTTAACAAAACAGTTTGTTTGTCCTACTGACGTGGGCGCCACATTAGCAAAACAGTAATGCCAGTTGTTTTTTGATAGCTCTGACAAACCATCTTTTTTATTGTATGGTATAAGGACATGGTAATTACCAGTGATGCAGTTGGACTTTATGTTGTACAGCAACTTTTGCTAACTGGACAAAATAGTAGTTCTCTCCTAGTGTTCTGCCCGAAGCTGTTTAGGTTTGTGAGTACAAACATTCCCTTCCTTTAACTTTCTTGTACGTATCTAACATTAAGATTTGGTCAAGTTAAGGCAACTAAAACTGCTAGGGTTAAGAAAAGATGGTGGTCACGATTAAAAATAACACCATGACGTTTTAGTTTTACGGCACAATAAAACTCTGCTTCTCCGAAACAACAAACGTTATTTGTACAACAAAAAAAAAAAAATCTCTTGTCAGGACAATGTGAACATAGGACATTTTAGGCATTGGCTCTGCTGTTTCTCCCTGCCGTCGGTCAGGGCAGCCTCGCTTCTTGAGAAATTTAGAAAAAGAGAGATGATGTTAACCACAAGTATCATTTCATACATTGTGTCTGTCCTTCAAGCCCTCTTATCCCTTCTCTCTCCCTCTCTTCTTATTTCATTCACATTCTAAATATTACTTCACCCTTTTTCTCTCTTCTTCCCCCTTTTGCTCTCTTGTAACCCTGCCTTGACATAATGAGGCCAGCAAACCAAAAGTGTGAAGCCTCAGTCCCTCTCTCTCTGTCTCTTCCTCTTCTGGCTTTTATTTGTTGGCTGTTTTTTTCCCGTGGGCTCACTGTTGTCACTGGCAGCCGACTAAGGGAGCTGAGAAAGGCCAAACAACAGTTTTTGAAAAGGTTTCTGAAAGGGCTTCTTGAAAGCGTCAGCCCGGGCCCTTATCTGCCTTTTACCACCACACAACGCTGGCACTTGTCACTGCCTTCGTTCTTTACCCCTAATATGCAACACAACCTGTCATCACCTCGATTTCTCTCACTCCCTCTCTTTCATTTCGGTCTTATTTTGTTTCTCCTCCCTCTTGCTTGCTTGCTCTTTCAGTCTCGCTACTTCTCATGTCCTGAAGGCTGTTTTTCCTCTTTTAACCTTACTGTCATTTATTCCAGTCCTTATCCCTCTCTGCCTGTCACTCTGCAGTTTCAGAACTTTTTTCCTTGTTACCCCTTCATTTCTATTTTACTCATTCTCTCTTATGTCCTCATTGACATTTTTTCTTGTTCTCCTTTAACCTTTTCTCCCATATTTCTTTTTCCTCATATGATTTCTCTTTGCTCTCCTTTTTTCTTTGTGTTATCGTGTCTCTAATTGTATTCTTTTCACCTGTCTTTCTTGCTCCACTTTTATTGTCTGTACCTTTTGCCATCTATCATTATTTGGTTCATTCTCTCTCATTACTTTTAGCCAGGCATCACCTATAGACAGCAGCACCGAACAGACAGTGCTACTGATATGCATAAGAAATAAATGCGGCTTCTGTTGTTTGTTCCTAAAGTGTGTCCTGAAGCCGGTCATCACCCCCTGGAAACTAACTGTCCTGCTGTAGCTTGTTCTTGACAGATGGGTAACATTTTAAAGTGGGCAAGTCTCAAGAGCTTGCAGTCAGCTCACTCAATCAAAACTCATGTATCAATATGATGGTGGCATAGAAGTGAAATATTAGCCCAAAACTTTGATCTTATACTCCACAATCTTTGATAAGATAGTATGTGTTTTTGCCATGATCAAATATAAAGTGTTCTTTCACTGTATGACCCACAGAGTCTGGTAACTATCTCATTGTTTCCAACAGTCTTGCTGTGAATGGAGCATTTTCTTTTACATTTTTGTCATTGCTAAAGGAGTGAATAGGACAATAGTGGTGAATCTTACAAGCGACTGAACTGTTAAATGTGCACTGTGTGGGCATAAATTGAAAATTTGTATTTATGTTATTTATATAAAAGATTATATGTTTAGCAACCACCAAACATCACTGCAATACTTGAAATAATTGTGCAATATACTCTGTTTAATACTGCTGTGCAATATACTCTGTTTCCAGTTTAAAATTTCCTATTTATTGATATTTATTTATCCTTCTATTACTGCTGTGCAATATCCACCATCTCATACTCACCTTAATAAGCTACACTTAACTTGACAGTACTCATTTTTGCACTTTTACTTATTACTTATATTATTACATTGTATTATTATACCGTACATACTTATCAACCTCTAAATCCACTTGGTACTTACACTTATTTTAGCTTTTATACTTATATCCACTTTGTTCTTAATTTATCTGACCTGTATTATAGCGTATTATATTTTGATTTGCTTAGTACTTCTATTCCTGTGTGCATTGATGTAAAGGTGAGCAGCTATAACAAAAGAGTTTCCCCTCGAGGATCAATAAAGTATTTCTGATTCTGATTCTGTTGTTTGGCAACCAATGAATTTAACTTTTCAACTTTTTAAATTATTATTTTTTTGGTATTAAATACAACAACCACCAATGAGCACAAAATTGCTAAACAAATCAGCGATATGGACTGCGATTCAGAGGCCTGGAACCAGGCTTTCCGTTAGCAGCCGGGCCAACCATGTAAGCTTACCATTAAAGCTACAAATGGAAACAATGTATTTAGCTACTTTTTATAATTTTTTTAGCTAAAATATGACTGTTGGGAAAACAAATAGACAGTGGAGAAGTGCATTATGCTGCAGGAGTAGTTTCTCTATGGATACCTTTCTGTTTTTTTCTAATCATCATTTGAGTCAATTATGGCCAGCATGAATTGAAGTTGACCACAACCACTGTGCTCTATAAAAATGCAAACATTTAACATCCACCTTTCAAACCTGCACATGTTGAGTGTTTGATACTAAAAAGATAAACAGTGATGGACTGAGCACATTCTGAATGGAACATGCAGCTCTTTCAGCTCAGGTTTATAATGACTATCTTCGTCCTGCTGCAAGAAACTGTAAGGTGGTGCTAATTGTTTGCCTGTCTGACACTGGAGTGAAGTGTTGCTGAACATGACACTTGCTTTCAGGTAGTTTAGAGAAACACTGAAAATAATTAAAAATGCACCCTTTTTGCCTTCTGGATGATGGAAATGTGCTGGTATGGTGTGCTTATATTTTATTCAACAACAAACTGATAACAAAAAGTTCTTTTTTACATGTTTGTCAGTTTTGTCTCAAAGCCTCAAGCTTTGCAGGGATTTGCAGGCAGAACGAGTTTTAAGTGTCAGAGCAAGTTTAAATCTGACAGGAATGTGCTCATTTTGCAGCTTCAGTTTCAATAATCCATATTTTTCCCAGATTGTGGGATTCATAGATTTTGGTCAGTTCAGTATAATCGCTCCATAGCTGAATATCATTTTACACTATGTCTAACATCCCTCATCACTCTCATTCTTTCTCTCTTTATCAACTTGCTTTCCATCTCCCCATTATACCTCCGGCTGTCGTCACCCTGCATCTCTTTATTCTTCTCTTCTTTTCTGTCACTCTCCCTCTTCTCTCCACCAGTTCCCTTCTTCCTCGTCATAGCAGTTTTTCAACTGCTAATTCAGTCTCTCTTTCTCTCATCTATCTCTCCTTGTCCCTCTCCTCTGTCTTCCTCCCTTACTCACCTTCCACTCTTTGTGAATTTACCTACATCTTAAACTCCGACTCGTCTTTTTTCACTCCCACTCCTTTCATTTCATTCATTTCTGTCTCTCTCTCATAATCTTTCACCCATATCCCTTGATCTCACTCTCTCTCCTCACCTCCCACTTTTCTTCAGTCCGTCTTGTCACGGTTAATCTCACAGGAAAAATGACAGCATTGGTTGTTTGTTCTAATACCTAAATGTGTATAAGATACGTTCTATATGATTTGTAAGGACACATGCTTATTGTCTGGATTGTGTTCTCTGACAAAAAAAAATTCTACAATAAAAAATACTTCATTTAAGACTGGGACACCCGAGACTGGGGTTCATATCCTGAGTCAGGTGTGACTGTATGACCTGTTTTATTGTTTAGTTTGAAGGACTTCCTGTCTATCTTTCTCTTTCCTGTTGCCTCTTTTTCTCTGTATCCTTTCATCTCTCTTCCCTCTCCATAACACCATCTCTTTCTTCTTTCCGCGGTCCCTGTTGACTCTTTCCATTTCTGCACTTATCTTTTTCTCTTCCTGCCTCTCTTTTTATACTGCATGTTTCTCATCTTTCACTTCCCTCCCTATCCCTTTCACTTTTAGCCTGCTTCTTTCTCTTTTTCCATCTTTCCCTCAATCTTACCACATTTGTCTTCGACGTCCCGACTCCATTTCTGCCTCAGTCTATCAGTTGCTCACTTTCACTTTCCCTCCTCGCCCTCCCCACCCTCCCCTCCTCATTTCTCTCTTTTTCCCTCTCTCGGGTGGGGGTATAAATAGGACACCTAATAAAGTGCTAATTAATCTCTGGTGACAAAATCAAAGAAAACACATCTGCATTGCTGAGAGGAGCGACGGAGGGAGAGAGGGAGGAAAGGAAAAGGGGTAGACAGGAAGAGAGGGGGAACATGGGGAAGGATGGAGAAAGAGGGAAAGAAAAACGCAGAGAGGCAGCCAATGAAAGAATTAGAAAAACAAGAGAGCGAGAGAGTCGGCAACAGATTTAGGTAAAATGCTTGGATAACATCCTTTGAGAAGTTATGATTTAAACATTTGAATATACAGGATCATCAGGTTAACTGATCTTAGGTTCTGTATTCCACACAAAAAAGGAATAACCAAGGTAACTATTGTATATCATGCATATGTAACTGAATTGTATACAAGTCAGCAGGATGAAATTATAGAGAATAAAAAGTGTGAGGGAAGGATGGGAAAGCCATTACTTTTAGGAAGGAGACAAAGAGATATAGATGGATGGTGAGAAGAAGCTGTAATGGCCAGTGGTTGAAAGATGTGATGGCAGTGAGAGAGATGTTTCAAAGTCTGTAGAAGGATTAATGTACAAAAAAGCTAAAATGGTGGCGCATACTGTTGTGTCACATTAGTCATCTCAGCTCAACTTCCACTTAGATTCAGCAAGTTGGACACTTGGCTCAGTCGTCAATCAGCCCATTTCTGGTGCTGAATAATTTACAGAGCTCGCCTCAAGTCTACATCTCAACCACACAGTGAAATCACTGTCATTTATATACCTTACTTTGTGCTAGAAATCTCTAATTGACACATTCTTGATGCTAAACTGTAAAACAAAATTTAAGTAATGCAAAATGTTTCGTAACATGTGACCAACTCATATGTTATTGCATGTTAAACGTGTCATTTCTTAAATGTCACATGTACTTGCAAGAATAACAGCACAAGTTGACCACAGTGCAGTTTTTGATTCGTCCAGCTCCATTTGAAAAGGTTCAAATCTCCACAAAAAGTCAAGCTCCACCTTCAAGTGTGCAGTGTTTCCTCCTTCACCCAGATTCACAAAGTTGTAAGTGTGTAACCTTTCACCTCCACTAAGTAAGTTCCCTGGGGGAAGCCCTAGACCATAAAGCTTTCCACTGAAACTTAGAATGATGATAACAGTAATACACATCCATACGTATAAGAAATCAGATCTAAACATCTTATTAGACTCAACCTAGGTTGACATTTTGCAGACCATTGGTGCATTATTGATCTATTCTGCAATCAAATATCAATATATTATGCATATAGCATCATCAATAATACTTTTTTACATTAACTTTAAATCACAGTCTCCCTGTAATATGAAAAAAGCTGCTTGTTAATACTGCCAGCCAATAGCATCTTAGTCTGCAGATCTTTGCAGCTTTCACCAGCTTTCAGCTTGTTGTTGTGGTTTAGAGGTCTGTAAGTTTGAGTGCCTCCAGCTCTTTTGGGCCCCTCAGTATAAAGCTGTGTGCAGTCACTCCTAGCTCACATGCTAACATTAGCCAAATTTACGCTAAAGAAAGGCAAACAGGCACAAGGAAAAATTCCAACATTTAAAGAACCAGTGTATAAGATTTAGGTCGATCTATTGGTAGAATATGGCAGAAGTGGAATGTAATATTTATTTATTGTATGTTTTCATTAGTGTAATCACCTGAAAATAACAATTGTTGTGTTTTACCTTAGAATAAGCCCTTTCTATCTACAGAGGGAGAGGGTCCACCATGTTGCACTGCCATGTTTCTACCATAGCCCAGAACAGACAAACCAAACACTGGCTCTAGGCCTTTCATGTTTTTCGTGAGTTACACAGCCACCGTACATTCTCCTACACGCTTGGAAGGGGAGGGTGAGGCGAGCGGTATTCAGTTGGTTGCAGACTGCAACCTCACTAATCGCTAGATGCCAATAAATCCAGCCTAACCTCACCAGAAAACCGGCCGTATAGGTCGATTGTGAAAGCAGCTTATTACGACCCATATTTACGTTTCTTGTTAGGCCGCAACCTTGAGCTGGTTGGGGTGGTGGATGGATCAAACAAATACAGGACTTTCATCCAGGAGACAAGGGTTCCTGTCCTGTCTGAAACCAAGGCAATGTTGACTTACTTAAGTCAAGTAACTTACGTAACTTATTTTAACCCAAACCACGATCTTTTCCTAAACCTAACCAAGTAGTTTTGCTGTCTAAACCTAACAAAACTGTGACCGTTTCACAACATTAATCACGTGTTTAACGTCACGTGACTTACGTAACGTACTTAAGCCGTACGCCTGTCGCTGTCATTGACAATCAACCTATTCTGTCATTTAGGTATGACGATGTGTTGACTAAATCCTACACACTAGTCCTTTAACACTATATATACACAGTATATATAGTGTTAAGACTGGAGTCCACTTTCTGCTCTCTAGTGGTCATTTTATCTTATTATTTAATTTCTTAATGTTCCATGCTCTGTTTTTGCCAAAAATCTTAGAATACTCAAGAACAGGTTTAGTACTAGCCTACAATATAAAATCATGCTTTCATGATAAAAAATGTTTCCCTGAATTAGAAATTGTTTGTTTTTTTTTTGTTTTTTTTACGTAAGTCTTAAACAAGTCTTATTAAGTCTGAGAAGTGGAACCTGCAGATACTCTGTGAGGCTGCAGCGAGAGGTTCCTGGTGGATGGGCAGCTAATCTGCAAAATATCCATCAGCTGCCTGGAGAGAAGAGACAGCGTTTTCACAGTCACCATTGGTTAGTTATTCCCTGAGGTTCAGTGTGTAATAGGTTTGATGTGACTTCACAGGCAAACCTGCAGGTCTTGGAATTATTAAGCTTCAGAGAGACTTTGACTCGGTGGGAAAAATCACAGGCAACTTGTAGCCCTTGCAGCACTACAAAGCAGAGCTACAGCGTGGACTGATACCAGCTTTTGCGGAATGACTAGAGGGACTTGGTGTTTTTTGAGACTGAACAAAGGAACATTTCTTACACAGAGCAGCAGGGTGACATTCAGTGAAAATGGGTTCAAGTTCTTCGTGTTGGCAGGGGAACAACTTACTTAAGTGACATAGAACAAGACACTGAACAGCTGACTTGATCCTAATTCTGACCTCTGACCTCCCTATTGGGAGAGGGAAGTAAAATAATGTTCACACAGGGTTTTATCATCTATGACATTACAGTGCACATGTTTGTTATAATTTCCTGTAAACAGCAGATGGTTGAGAGTTGTCCTTTTTTATTTATTTTTTACCACAAACAGGTGCAACAGATTTTTGATTTTATTTATGCATGTTTTGTTTCAGGATGAGATTGACATAATTACTTTCACTCTGAGTGCTTAGCTTAGATATATTCAGTTCTTGTAATCCATCCTACAGTGAGTACTTTTTTTTAACTTAATAGTTTATTTTTTTTAATCTAATTCCTTGTTCACATTAATATTTTATTGTGTTTTAACAGTCACAGGTCATGAGATGTTTCAGAACAGCTAACCCTAAGATGCTGCTAAATTATGCACAGGGGACGTCTATATGTGCAGACCTCTTGTGGGGCTCAGCAGATAAATTTTAACTCCTCTTGTAGTCATTACTGTGTGGCTCTCAACTTTGACCTTTTCACTATAATGTCACTGATCTTTACTGAAGCTTGTTCTCTGTCAATCTGGAAGAAAGCATCTCCTAAATGGCACAAAAGTGAGTCCTCATTATAACACACATGCCATATGCGTACAACTCTCTAATATTAATGTATGAACACCAGTGGTGCACTCTGAAATCTGTGGTGTTACATTCATTGTAGAGATGAAATTGCAGATACAGTGATTGAGGAAGTCATAGTTGTTACTGCAGACTGAGCGACCCACTGCAGTAATGATTTGTTCTCTTCAGCTGTCAGAAGTTACTCAGTTTCTATTTAGTGAAAGACATTAGGCTTTTGAAATATACTGACCTCGTGGAACTGTGACACTTTCAGAAATACAGTATCTCCACAGTATTAACACCAGATAGACGCAGTAAACCTGACAGTGATTTATCTCCTACACTGTGTGACAATAAAGGCAACTTTAACTCACACTTCCTCTGGGTATTCAGATTGTTGTTATTATGACAGTAATCCCAGGGTATGCTGCAGTGCGCCCTGACAGGCCGATAGGTGGCGTTTTGTCCCCATTTGCCTCCATTTCCACTGCTTCTCCAGGCTTCACATCAAAGCAATAGATCCCCAAATTCATAAATAAATCAGCAGAAGAGGAAGAGGGAAAAATTGCACATCGTTCTCCTACAAACACAGACAGAGGAGACTGGAGGAGCGCCACATGCACACGGTAAAATCAGCTGTAGAAATCACAGTTTCATAAAAACACTATAAGAAAGAATATATGCTAGAAATAAATAGTAAAGTTAAAAGAAACACGATAAAACCACATATAAGGCCACTTTTAATGAACAGTTTAGCTATCATAGCAACACCACATATCTCTAGGAAAAAAAGTGACTATGGGAATATTTTAGAGATATTATAGAGATATTGTCGAAGATGCAATTCCTTAAAGTACCATTTAAAAACTATGAAATTCAACATTGTTCCTAGATTATAAACATATTAAAACATCGTGAATGTCATATAAAACACATTATCAGGTAACTATTTAGTAATAATTTACTCTTGAGGACAAAAATCTTAAAGTCCTGAATAGGGAAATATTACAGTGTTACTATAGCATGCAATCCATAATGTTACCATAACTCACAATGAATCACAATGATCAGCCAAAAATATTAAAAAGAGAATTTAGTGCAGAAATCTCACTATAAACTATATTGGGCTATTGAATAGCACGCAGACACCTCAAGTCCTTATAGAATTATTATAGGCTAATAGTGATTTGTCGGCATAATAGAGCACATAAAGCAAGACAAACAATTCAGTCACTATTCACAAAGATAAGCCATAAAAACATCTTACAGTAAAATCACTGTAGCATGCAAAGTACTTATAGAAATATTATACAACTGATAGTAATTTATCAATGTTAAACATGCAAAACAAGACTTGTTTATGTATATTTGGGGGCCGTGGAGGAAGTGGTGGTGGGATAGTAAACGTGTGTTTGGAGATGATGACATTAACCTTACCAGTAACACAGAAGGGTAAAAGATCACCCTCTCAGATACAAAAACATTGCTTTATATGTCTCTTGTCTGTGATCAAACATCCAGCACTGTCCATCACTATAAAGTGAGAAACACACGCCTGATGGGGGAATATTTAGCTGGCAGCAGCCCGCAAAAAGCATCAAGTACAAGAGAGATCAATCAAACGATGATCGATGGCAGCAGATGTGCAGAGGGAATATAGCCTGGAGCGGTTTGGGTGCTTCTAGTTGCAGCTATAAGCACAAAACAGTGAACTAATGAGTACAATAATGAGGAGAAAAGAGAATTTTTTTGTCTATTTTTTACCTTTCTGCAGCAGCCTTCTCTTCAATATAGCCTGAAGAAAAAGCATTTTCCCCCACACCGGTTCCAGACTGGATGGGTAATTCTCTCCTCATGGAAGAGCAGAGGAGGAAGAGGGAGGAAGAACTTCTGTCGTCTGCATGCACCTCTCTCTCTCTCTCTTTCTCAACCTCCTCCTCTATCTCCGTTTACTCTCTCAAAGGGACCCCCTCCCTGTTGACACCAGCTGAACTGTAGGCTGTCTGTGTTTTGGTGCGTGTGTGTTTTAACACTCCTCAGAAAACAGGAATAAAAACCTGTCTCTATAAATGACTTTCATCAGGTCTGTTCTCAGTCTGGTGCTTCCAGTCTGGTTCTGTCCTGACAGAGCTGATATCCATGTTTTCACATGTTCTCCTCCTCATTTTCTTTATGCGCTAATTTAATTACAGCATTCTCTCTCTCTTCCCCTCTCCCTCTCTCAGTTTCTCTCCTGATTATGCAAAAAATTGTAGTTCAAAGCCTTCGGGACTTTTGATGCCCTAGTTTTTTTTTTTTTCTTCAGAGTCTGTGTCTAGTGGGCTTGTATGTGTATGTGTAGCAGGTTTCTCTCTCTCTGTGTGTGTGTGTGTGTGTGTGTGTGTGTGTGTGTAAAGTGTAGCCAAAAGATGAAAGCTTCCAACACTGAAACCCACCATATCATGACTTATTTCTTGGCTCCCCTGTCGGTTGGTGATCATAAGGTGACCGATGTCGCTTGAAGTGACATGAAACCAAGAAACACTCTCCCTCAACACACAAATTCCTCCCATCTATCCATCCTACATAACCAGTGATTCCTGTTCAGAGTTTCGTTGAGAAACATCCTGCATGGCTCAATATCAGAGGGCTAAAGCCAAAGGTAGCCTACACTTTTTGAGAATTGTGTGTGCTTTTACAGTCAAAATTGGCGAACAAACCATACAAACATGTGGAGATTACCGAGCCCCTCACAAACAAACTCAGCATAGAGGAGAAGAAAGAAACTAAGCTAGTTAAATAAGACAGATAGGACCCCTTTGGAGCTAAATACTGAACTTCAGCACCATGGACAGCAACTACTAATACACTTAACACTACTGCTGAAACCTACTGTATATATAAATGGTAAATGGCTGCATTTATATAGCACTTTTATCCATAGCACTTTACAAATTTGCCTCTCATTCACCCATACACACACTCACACACCGATGGCAGTGAGCTACCAATCAAGGAGCAAGGACACAGGAGGAGCTGGGGATCAAACCGACAACCCTGTTACCAGCTCTATCTGCTGAGCCTCAGCCGCCCCCAACACCCCCACCATGCACTGGTCACTGTGCAAAATTCAAGGTTACACCCTGGACATTGCCAGTCCATCACATGGTTAACCAAAGAGGCTAAACCCTGATGTACACACTCAAAACCTCATGCTGAGTCCACAAGGGCTTAAAACTGCGTCACTGCACAATGAGCAAGTGCTTAAAGGCTCTGGTGTGATCAGTGTAGATTTTTTACAGAGTCTGCAAACCTGTACGCTTTTTTAGGAAGTAATTGCCCATAATTTAGGATAGCATGCAATGATATTTGCATTCAGAAAATGTAAAAGAAAGCAAAAGAAAACAAAAAAAATGTTAGGATGGTTTAGCTCTAAATATCTATCTTGCTAGTGTGTTTTGTTGCATACATGCAATACAGTAGTTTGAATCTTCAGACAACTGTGTATAGAAAAAAAGAAAATCCAAATCTGTTTAATCACATAAATGTCCAAGCATGTTGAAGATGTCTGTATTAGACAATGTCATCATTGTACCCAAGGCATTATGTGATATAAAAAATAGCATTGCGTCTTTTTTTCTCCCTTATAAAGCATTTAGAGTCTTCTCCCCGTCTTACAGTTGCTTTAACATAGCTGTCACCAATGAGTCTGTGAGACTGGAGATCACAATTCACCTGGAGACAAATTCTCAAGCTCTTTGTAGGGCAACCACTGCCAGTCCCCCGCAGCAGAGGAACAATATACGCCTATATCCACAGACTTGTACATCCCCTACGAACAGTGAACAGACTTTTTTTTATCCTCCAAGCTGTCAAACAGAGGAAGGCTGCAGTAGCACCAGGCAGCTTCCAGGCATGTGGAATTATAAAACGGGGCATCGCTAAACAAGCAAGTGTTTTCCATCAACATCGCCTGGGCAACATAAAGGTTAAAAAAACTATAGTCACCAGGCTTCTGTCTTTCACATGCGGAGGCACTGCTGCGCTCGGCTACAAGAACTGTCACAGAGCGAAGTTTCACAAGTTTCTGTCTCGGGGAAAAAAATCTTTTCGCGTCTTCATGTGTCAGCGTTGAAATATCTGAGGTGAGGCGAACATGAAATACAAAAGCTACCACAGAACGTTTTGATTAGATTCGCACACCAGTGACACACTGAAAAATGATGGATTGTGCAACATATAAAAAAGTAAGATGTGTTAAAGGTAGATCTATCTTTGGCTGGTAACAGTTTAACAGTACAGATTCTCCACATTTTAGAGGTACTAAACAATGTACCTGAAGTAAGAAATTCTATTTTCACCAGTTATGTGTAGAATTCACTATAACTGGTTCTAAATTGTGGATGAAAATTAAATTAAGGATGTGTATACCCTACTATATGGTTGGCTAAGTTGTGAAAAGCAATACATAGAAATGAACGGGGGAGAATTCTATCTTCACACAAGTATAGAGGAATAGAAACAGGAAGTAGCTTGACATTAAAATAGTGCAGAGGAAAGTCAGGTTGTGTAGGCCAGTAGGTGTAAACTTAACAACACAGTTCAACTCTCACCTCATAACAATATGGTTTCCAGTTGGTCTTAGTAAAGTTTTGATTCTTAAAGTCATCTCTCAGGCTCTGTACTTGCCAGATATTAACCACTATCTAACATAACGTACCTAAAATACTGAGTCCGGTTTGTGCCGTTTTCACACATGCATCGCCTGGTGGAGGAATGCAATGATCACATTGTTACTGTCCACCACACAACATGTGTGTGTTTCAAAGTTTTTACTAATTTCACAAAATCCTGTGAGACCTTGTTGTACTGTATTCTGCCGCTGGTTCTATTCATCACTCTCCTGCCATGACACTTTTCTCCAACTCAGTCTCTTATTCCAACCATTGAAACACAAGAGCAGCTGATGTCAGTGCTTAGCGCAGACAAAAGGGAAGCTCTTGGTGGAACATGGTTAGAAGCCACATGGTGTGCCATGAACGTTTGAATGTCGTGGACGCAGTGTTATCAGGCAGATTGACACCATATTTTGGCGTTTCTGCCTGATGCTTTACATCGATGTGGTCAAATCACCACACCGTTTCCTTGTTGCCAACCTCGATACATATTGCTTTCTTCTCCCATGTAATCTCTCTTAATTTATATCTATTCATGGCTGTTGGGAACAGTATATTTAACACAATGATATATACACTCAAGGTCCACTTAGAAGCTTTTGGAGCTTTTAGCAGCATCGTTTTTAAGCAATGGAGCTAGCTCAGATGTCATCACTCGACCTAAGCGTGTGATGACAGGTGGTCATACTGTACTTTTTGCTCCACTACATTTTTTTGATAACTTTAATAACTAGTTACTTTGCAAATTCAGATTAATAATACAAAATACAAGACAATTATGATGTATTATTATGGATTAAGATACCCGGCAGTATATGAAGTATTAGAAATGAACCCCACTCTTAACAGCTGCATCATTATTGATGCTTACACATTAATGCATGAATAATTATAATCCAGTGATATAATGTAAATTATTCTGAAATGTCCCATTCTGCATAATGAGTATTTTTACTTTTGGTACTTTGAGTATATTTTGATGCTAATACACATGTAGATTTTGAATGCAGGACTTTTACTTGTAATACTACAGTATTTTTACACTGTAGTATTTCTGAGCACTTCTCCCACCACTGCCCCTGTCTCTGTTTAAGGATGGTCTCTTGTGTCTGATGTGAATGTCCTTCTTCATCTTTCTCCGGCCGTCCACTGGCTCCCGGTCGCTGACTTTGAACTCCATGTCAATGCTGTGACCTTTTATACAACCATTTGTTATCACATCACCAAGGATTCAGCTACATCACGTGATGACAACCGAGCCAAGTCTATTCACCAAACAAGGCGAAAGCTCAAACAAAGTAGTAATTGGACTTTTGAGTATAGATTATTTGATTACGTATCATTTGTAATGAGTTTTTTATACCCCACTTGGCCTAAATAACACAAATGCCTTACAATTGTTTTGCCTTTTACTGTAAAAATATTGAGTTGTTTTTCCTGATTTAATCCTATGCGACTAACAGCTAAGTTGCTTAAAAATACCACAGAGATGAATCAACACCTCGCTGACTCAGTCTTAACAATACCTTTACAAGCTTCACAGCGTTAGTGTTTGTCGCAGGGATGTTGTATTAGGTTGCATTAGACTGTACAGCTGTTAATGCTGTTGTGTCCGCCCGCTGTAGTGTAAGAATATTTTTGACTGACAGACAAAATATGAAAATAGAGAAAGTCATCACTTATTCATCCTGTATGATGCAAACAATTAATTTAGTCTACACTGTGCCCCGAGCACAAGTCGTTGTTTTCAATTGCACTTGCACATTTCCTCAATTATTTTCAATTAATGCCAATGGATTTCAACTGAAAAATATAAACTTGCAGCTCGTCGCCGAGGCACCATATAAGTGTCAAAAAAAGTTTTCACCATCTGAGGGAAAAGTTCTTTTCATCTTTTCCTGTGTCAACAGTGAACCATCTGAAGTCAGCGGTCCTCCGAGAGAAAGGATGTGGAAGTCTGCTGGCTCTGACTCCTGCTGTGATTTTTCATCTCTCATCTGCTAGAAGAGAGCGTGACCTCAAATTGCATGCTAAAAATTGGTAGTTTTCTGACACACACACACATTGAGACACTGACATTGTGTTGGACATAACTTAAGAATGTTTCTCCAGTCAGCATCTGGTTAATTGGCTTAAACAGGTTCAGGAGCATTTTCATTTTATCTTCAATATTAATCCATCCTCAGGCAGCTGAAGAAAACCCGTCTCCTGTTTCAGCTCATTACAATAAGCCTTCATCAACAACATTTAGACTGGCAGCAGATTTTAGCATAAACAACAGGCGAGCTAAACTCTAGGCTGCTTGAAAATTCATGTCAAAATCATTATCATTCCCACCATGTTCTGTCATCTTCATGCTCATCATCACCGTCACGACAGTCATCAACACACAGTGAATAGAAAGAAAAACTACAAACGAACGTCACTGTCCTCAAGACACCATTAAAGTCGTTACCATTGTCACAGTAACAGCAATTAAAAGCTGTCCTCAAAATAAAACCTAACTTCTAACATCCTCATCTTTCCATTTCTATGATGCTGACATTTCTTCAGAGGAATGTCTTTGGACTGTTCAGCCTTTGACCCGTTCTTTGAGACATGGCTAAAACTCAATACGATATGGCATCAGTTGCAAGATGAGATAAAACAAGCACTCCTCATGTTTATTTCATGTACTATAAACTTGCTCGTCTTTCCCCAAGGTATTTGACACGAGAGCAATGCGTATAAGCCATAAGCAAATGCAAATGTTTGCAAAGAATGCAAAGACAGACAGAGAATGCCCAACTGACTGGAAGGCAAACTGCATGGTGAGTTGGTCCAATATTGTTTCATCCATCACTCTTACTTTCAAATGTGCTACATAAAGACCATACTACTTCCTACATTAGCACTGAACAGTAACACTGGACGAAAATTGTGTGTTGTGGAATTATGAACATGAATCCCAGGGAGGCCAAGCTGCAGACAAATAGTTGCTATCTTGGTTACTAACCCCCTGTCGGTGTGAACCAGAGATGTTAGATTTACAAATCCTGCAATGAGATTGTAGTGACATTTCCATTTATCCCCTTCAGTTGACGGTGTTTAGCTTTTACAGGGATGCATAAATGCTTTGGCCTTTCTGAAGCCAATGGACTTGTTCACTTACTCCTTTTACCTTTTGATGGTGAACAAGTGCTGAACTCTGGCTGTTTGTGCCTTGCTGTACCCATTGAGCTACACGGGGCCATTGAATGAGTCATGACATGATTCAGGAGAAGCAAACAGCTCATGTGGAGGCAGTCTTTTTTCACTTGCACAGTCAACACATAAGAGCATTCTCTAGTTTCCCTGTCCATGTTTATTCTACACAATACGATCTTTTCCCATGCCCTTGATATCATCTCTCTCTCTGTGTCTCTTTCTCCATCTGTCTCTCGTAACTCTCTCTTGCCAGTACCTTGTTTAGCATGATAAACCCAAAGTCGATGCACCCATGGCTGGGGACTGCTTGTTTTCTCCAGGTCAGGTCAGGGTGTTTAACTCCGTCCCACCTGGTGTGTCAAGTTGATTAAATAGAAGGACAGCCTCAGGAGGAGTGTTCATCATATACAGTATACACACACACACACACACACACACACACACACACACACACACACACACACACACACACACACACACACACACAGAAACAGGACTAACTTATGCTGACAGGTCCCAGCTCCTGACAACTTCCTGCACAATCACAGTCAGTGACAGGTTTCATTTTATTGGACATTCATGAACCCTTGGTGAAATCTAGTGGGGCTGGTGTTATAATCATTTTTTTTTTTTTAAAGTTTGGTTTTCTTTCTTTTCGTTTCCTCCCAAGTACCAAAAGAGTGGTAAGAACAAGTGTAACCACGGAAACGTTACAACCCCATCACCAGACAAGAACACAGATACTGGATGATTCTGCAAAACTACAGATTATGTTCAAAGACAACTTTTTCTTTCTTTTACATCCAAAACAAATGCTTTCAAAATTCTCACTTGCTACAATATCTGCACATGTTTAGGGAAAGATCGTGGTTAGAGCAAATAAACTATGGTTAAGGTATGGTTACGATCTGGTCTGTGATGGGATGAAAACTCTGATCTCCTGCATGACCTGAAGGCACTACATGCCCATCCACCACCTTGATCGCCACATCCTAACTTTCCACCTTGCTACAAACAGGGCACACTATTCTTTTAGTGACAGAGACAGCACAGCATGCCACATTGTTTTGTTCTATTCATAGTGTACTGACATGAGTTGCCTTGATACAATGCAAGCACACTGTATACACAAGGTATACAAATTGCTGCTCACCCTTGTGAATGATTGAGGTTTGTGCTTTATGGACACTTAAATTAATCTTGGAAAACTCTTGGCATGTCTCTGCAATAACCAATAAGTAATGTCTATTTGCTACAAGTTGAATCTAAAGTAAATGTACTTCTTGACATTTGATTTGACTATATAACTAGAATTCTGTAAAACTAAATTCTCTTAACATGATACTTCAAGATACAATACAATTTTTTTATTTTGAAAAATACAAAAACAAAACACAAAGGTTCATTCTGGATATTTTCCTGATCTTCCTATTCTGAGTTAATACATGTAAGCTTGTTGTGACTCCCAGTGAGAGTAAACATGTAGATGTTTAGTGCTGCATTGCAAATCCCATGGACACTGATGGACAGACTGAGTAATATAAGATCCCCCTGCCTCTCCACATCATCGCCTGAAGGCTCTAAAGACCACATGCTGTCTTACAGAACAGCTACAGCAGCATCTGAAGGAACAAGTCCTGTAGCAAAGATACTTCACAAGGTTTATTCAGTTCAAGTTTGCTTCTACCTTGAATAGCAGCTCCTCGTTTAACAAGCAGAGTCTGTGATTAAGGTCATTCTCTCCCTCATCATATTTCTTTTTCTTACTTTGACTTTTTTTTTCTTCTGTGTTCTATCTATCTAACTTTCTTTCTTTTAGACCGTGATATTGGCTTTGAGGTGGACATGTCACCTCAAGCCTTGGGAAATGGATGAAATGATAACAATTAAGCTTGACTGTCTTTTAGACAAATTAAAGGTATTTCCCTGCAGTAGAATGGACACAGAGTAAATGCATATAATTAAACACTTCTAGAGTGGCCACTGCAGTAACATGAGTCTAAAATTTCCAAGTTTTAAATAAGCTATGTCTTGATTTGAGATTTCCACTGACTACCACTGTGAATAATGGATTAAAGATCTGCTGACTTAAAGGTGTGATGCTGCAGATGAGACAAGTACTCTGACTGCAGTTATGCTGAAGTGAATCAAATCGTCTAGCGGGTCATGACAAGGACACATGAATAATTTGAATAATTTTACTTTGCTTGGGTTTTGATTTACATTTCAGGTTGGTCATATCTTTTTCTACTTTTTCTTCATATGAGTACATCTGTTTCAAGACAGACATACTATATTGTCAAAACAAATCTTACCTGGAACCCCCCCAACACACACAATTACAAAATAGAGGATCCAGTCAGTGAAAGTGTTTTCTGATTTTTTAAATGTGATACTATTGAATTTCAACAATAATGTCTCATTAATATATCACATATTAACATAACACAAATGTTTCTTAAAAATAAACAGAACACAGGAAAAGCATGAGCATTTACTGTAGCATGCACCTATAGCAGATGTTGAATGTTGAATGTTGTTTGTTCCCTTTCTGTGTCTTTTCTTCCTTTGTGCCCTATTTACATTTCCTTTTTCTTGCATCCTTGTTTCTTTCTTTCTCTGTTTTGCTCTGTTTTCAAATATGCACAGTAGCGTAGCCCTGTTTGTCCACATGCACAACATAGACACATTAATATGTGCATGCATACTGGAAAAGTCCTGCCACAGCTAATAAGGATCCCATAGATGCACACATACACACACACACACAGAAATAAACAATTCCTAGTGAGTTCTGCTAGAGTTAATTAGAATCATGGACACACACACGAGAGTTTTACCATAGTTAATGAAGCATGCTGGATAAGATACAAGGGACTCATTATTTTCAGCTTTTATTACCAAAAAAAATAAATAAATAAATCCAGGAATATATCAGGATTGATTTTTAAAGTTATAGAAAGGGTCACATTCAGATGAACAAAAATCACTAATGACAATTTTAGATGAAGATCAGATTATAAAAATACCATTTGCACCACAAACGAGACTCTGGCTGATATGCAGCATAATCTGTAGCTCTTTTGCTTTTTTCCCCCCATGTATTTTTACTTTCAACTACCAGAGGACCCCTTTTACTGGAAACATCAGTAAAGAGTGTCTTATCACATACTTTGAAATATCTTGGTACTTTTTGATAAAAATCAGTAAAAACAATGTCTTGTTCGGTGTGAGTGTTTGTTATGGAGCTCAAGTCTAAACAAGTGGAAACCAAACAATGTTTTATTAACCTTCAACAACATTCGGGAAACTAGTAACAAAATGACAAGTATAATTCATTGAAAAAACCATTATCTACACCATGGACTGCATTTTGTTTTATAGCTGTTTCTTTTACTGTTGTGCAAATGAAAAATGCAAGTTAAACTTTTCCCAAACTGCTATATTGCCTGCTGTATCGGCAGCAAACCTTAAAGCAATATAAGCTTTATCATATTCAGTGGGCAAGAAACGTGAAACATGTAATCAATTAGTCATTCAATATTTCGCATTGGAAAGGTAAAAGTCATATTACTTTACGCTCGGAAGCAGAAGTAATTAGTTACATTACTCTTTACATTGCTTTTTTGTTACTCCATCAAAGGTGCCTTTTAAAATACTCCAAAGCCTGTACACATCTGTAGGTGAACAAGCAGTCAGCCTACAGTTTGGAGGTATTTACTGACCATCATTAGCTAGCTTAAACCCAGGGACTGCGTGAGGCTCTCCAGAAGTCCCATCATCACAGAGAAGCTGCGGGGTTCACACCCCCTCCAACTTTAAACAAAAGCCAGGTTCCTAAATGTTGGCTTACTAGGCTAAGAGCTAAGAGACTAGCCTTCTCCTCCGACCTCTGGTCTCTGCACCAAACACGTCCCGGACCACTCTGTCCACTGAACGCCTAAAGGGATATCAAGTCTGCATCCCAACTCCTAGTAAAATAAGAAGTAAATGAAGCTGACCCCCAAAATGTCAAAGTATGTTACTGAAATTAGTAACTGTGATGTAATTATTGATTTTCTCATTACTGTAATGTGCTGCTAAGTAATGCTCTAATGCCCAACACTGGGGTGATAATAGCATCACTAACCTGAACCTTGATGGCCTTGTCAGCAACAGAGCACAGAGGTTATTCCTTCATAAGTCAGATTCATTCAACTAAAGATGTGCTCCACAATTTTCCCCAGGTCATGTGCAGACCCCCTGACAGGGCTCTATGGCAGCGCAAAGCCAAAGCCAGCCACAGTGAGGCAGAACAAGATGTCTTAAAGCATCTTATTATAACAGTAAGGTTTTTTGTTATAACTACAAATTATTGTCAAAAACAGAAGGTTAGCACATTAAAATGAGAATGTTTTTTATTCTATTCTGTCTTACCTGTTGTACTCATCTGTACTGATTTATGCGAGAAGTTATTTATGTAGGAAGGAGAGAGAGGGATTTTCTGTGTTTGATCAGTGTGGGAGCAGAGCAGAGGGCAGGACTCACCGGGGCCACATGGGGCCGAATAATGAACCAGAACATGAGAGATACGAGTGAGGAAACAAAGACTGTTGGAGGTTTTGTTGTTGTTTTCTTTGGTTCTTTCCTTTCACTCGTATAATCAGTGCATTTACTTTTATCACTGGGTGTCTCTGGTGTACTGGACAAATGAAATGAACTAGAAATGTGCAGTTTAATAAATATGGGACAGAGGTAAAGTGGAGCCAGAAAGATGGTGGAAAAACTCTTGACTGGGAAAAATCTTTGCTGAAGAAGGGAACAACACTATTGAAGTGCCTTTGAGCAAATCATTCAAATGAAGGAGGCTATATCTCTAGCGGCCAGTAATAAAATACTGTTGTTGTGATGTAGTGACTGTGTGGACGTGTTGCTAAATAATGTTTATTTGCAAATAGTAAGTCACAATTAATGTCTGTTGGTTTGTAACTTGCTCTCAAAAAGGTCATTGACCTTTCAAACATTACATGTCAAATACAATAAGTGGGGTCTTTATTTTCTGATTGTGCCAGGGTTGCCTTTTTGTGTGTTTCCCCCAATAATTTCTGCTGATTTCATATTAGAAAACTGAATAAAATACACCTTAGAAGGAGAAATGGCTTCTAAAATATAGCTTAAAACATTGCAAAAATATGGTCAAAATATAGCAAATGGAGCTAGTATATAGACAAAATATAGTCTAGATATGCAAACATATAGCAGTGGCACCTCGACAAAAGAGACGAAAGCAGAAGAATATTACAGACTGGTAAGTGCTTTGTTAAGGTAAATATTTTTTTTATAACATCTTGTCTCATATTAAAATCTTTATAACCCTGATGACCTACTCAGACTGTTCCTTTATGACTCTGTGAACTTTACATTTCAGCCATTTAACTGATGCTGCCATTTGAGCAATAAAGAATGAATCAACTTGACAAAATCTGTGGGCTGAAACAAACAAGGCTTCACCACAGTGTTAACAGCCTCATCCATAATAAGCCATGGCGGGAGGAGAAGGTGCATGCATGGCTGACCTCAGACAGGGGAAGCATCCGTTTATTAAGCTAATGTGGTGTGAGAGCATTCACCTCTGCGAGTCTGTAATGAACTGAAGTAAAAACAGTTTGCGTCCTCAGGGTCAGACTTGCCTTCATCTCCCCGTCACGACTCGATGTGCTCGTTGCTGGGTGGGTGGCAGAGGCGAACGGTAGAGGCAATGAAAGCAGCTGTGACGGGGGTTTGGGGTTACTGAAGGTCGCTGCTTCACAAACTTCTTAATCACTTCACCTGGTCCAGGTTAACTAACATTTGTCCAGGGTGCATAAAGGATTTGTGGTTGTCCTAACAGACCAGCCCATTATTTTGATTCTCTAGTGGTATCGCAAGACTCAACAGGTATTTCCCTTGACAAACATTTGCTGTACAATAGAGGACTGGCAGTTCCTTTTCTGTTGACCATTGTGTTTTGTTGAATTTGGCTTTACTTCCCCACAAAAATAAAAGATAATAAAATTATTGCAAAAATAATTTAACTATGTTTAACAGTTAGGGTCTCCAACACCCTTTTCTGAAGCGAACTTCTGAAACACATCATCAGTTTACAGGCAATCTTCATACAGTTAGTAAAAGTCAAGAAGTATTAAGCTGATAAAACTATGTTAAGTATGTTTTTTTTAGCGGTTAAAGAGGGCCCGGGGTCTCCAGGACCCCAAAGAGAAGATTAGGGTTAATCAAGCATTAACATGTGACTTCATTCTTTATTGGAAGTGATTTGATTTTGTACACCTGATTGAAAGAATGCATCACTTTATGGGCTGTCATTGGTCTAAGCTTCAGGTTTTCAATCAGAAAACATGGAAAGGGTTCTTGAGTCATATTTTTCCCCCCTAAACTATCTACCATGATGACATACTTTATAATTCTAATATCGATAACACCTGGTGGTTTAAACTGGGTTTTTTTTTTGTTTGTTTGGAAGTCATAAGAGACGGATAGTCACATGTAGCAGGTGACGGTTGGCTTGGCTCTGAGAGGGTAGTCACTGCTGTCCAGTTGCTTTATTAAATAAGATTAAGTGTCCTAGTTAACAAGCTTGATTACATAAGAATGTGTTCTATGTCACTTTATATTTAAGTGTATTCTTAATAAGACGTGTCTACAGTACAGAGTTAGGTCAGGATGTGCTCTTATTCATCCCGCCCATGTAAGTAAGAACGAGATCTTTATAGTACAGTCCATTATATAAAAATGTTTCTTTTCATTTTCTTACAGTGAAGTGTGGTTAAAAAAGAACGTGCACTTAGCTGACTAAAATGGGTAAATAATTATGTAGCTTGGTTCAGAAAGAATGCCTCACTGATCAACTTGCTGCACGGAATAAGACCACGCTCTTTGTCAAAAGGCCTTTTAATAATAAAGTGAACTTGATTGTTGAGATTTAGATCTACTTGGTAGTTAAAGAAGACGAATTAGATGTTTGTTCCGCTCTAATAAGAATGTGTTTTAATGTTGTTTAATTGGTTAATAGAAATGTTTTTGTACAAAAATATTTCCTATGTGCTTCATTGAAATAATTCACACTTTTATGCACGCTCTTCCAAAGTAAAAAAGTATTCTTAACCAGTTAGAATAAGCCTGGTAAATTGACATTTTTCTTAATTAAGTTCTCTGATTGAGCAAAGATTTAAAGCTGCTTTAGAAATAGAATCTATTCTCAATCAAACTGTCTGGTTGATTAAGAATAGTAAGGTGTTCTTGCCTGGTGAAAAAGTAATATGTCGACTCGCTTTGGGTAAGTGAGGAACGTGTTCTTATTTTAGTTAAATAGAATATGCCGTTCAACAACTTGTTAGTTAACTTGTGATGTTAAATAAGGGCAAAGACAGCAAGTTGTGTTTGTTTAAAGTGAAATTGTTAGGCCGAGTAAAGATTTATACCCACTTTAGGAATAATACAGAATGCCTGGCTGGATAAGGTCGTGTTCACAGTCATCTATCGCAGTTCAGAAAAGAGCGTCTTCTTAGAAAAGATGTAAAGCCGCTTTGGGAAACAAATTTGAACTCCTGAAATATCAAACAAGTCTTTCATAGCGTCTTAGTGCTGAATAAGTAAAGTGTCCACACAGAGAAATTGGATCTGCTGGAGTGTGTTTGAAGTTCTTATGTCACGGCGTGGCCTCAGTGATCCTCCTCTCCCAATACAAAGACACAGGCTTAGCGTTGCCTCAGCTCCATTCACGAGCTACTTTTTCAGAGCGTTTTCAAACGAACATCTTGTGACTCATATCTGCTTCCCCCCAAAAATACACCATGCATCTTTAAGGAAGGAGCATATGAAAGTCTCTCTGAATTTATGACTGCTCTCTGCTGTTTCCCTGAATCGTTTCAAAGCTGCAGTTCCATAATTGCAGAATTATCATAATTATACTAAATTGCAATCACTATAATTATAGAATTATTGTGATTATTATTAAACTGAACATTTTCCCACATGCAGAATGATTGTGTTAGCACTTGATTCAAGGACTGACAGAGACCTAATTGCCACAGCTTGTCTCTGTTCTCTTTTCTTCTTTGCTTCTTTTCTTTACTTTTCTATAAAGCCAGGATTTATATCTACATCTCCTTAATCATCCCTCTTTCCTTACCTCTTCTCTCGATTTTAATGATCATCTCCTTACTTTCTCTCTACCTTCACATTTTCCGAGCTCATATCCTCTCTCTCTCTCATCTCTCACTTTTATTCTTTCTTATTTTTTGTAATTATTTCTTGTCATAACTGTCTATCCATCCATCTGTCTGCCCTCCCCCTCGCTCTCTTGTTCCTCATTTATCTCTCACCTTCCTTTTCCTTTAATGAGCAAAATGTCATCTGTCTATGCTCCAGATATGTCAGAAATGTCCCCCATCAAACATTCATCATACACACACACACACATCAGGCTGAACATCCCTTCGTGAGGCTTCTGAGGATAGTTTGATCATCTGATCAGAACTAACACAGGAGCTGTTCTGCTTTCCTTGTCTTCTTACTTCCTTTCTGTCTGTATATACAGGTAGTGGTATGTTTAAAATAACATATTGCAACCTTGGAGCCCCTGGGAAAGTGTAAATGTTTCCGCTAGGATTCAAACCAAAGACAACTGTGATCATGTCATTAGATGCAAAACTATCTATGACACGCTCATCTAGAGCAACTGGAAATGAGCACATTTGCTTCCTAAATCACAAAGATTATACAAGCAACAAAAAGCTAAGGAGTGCAAAGCCACTCCACACTGACAATGAATTGTATGACATGCAGTACAATGGCGCAGAACTGGAGCATTTTCATAGCGAGTTTCTGTACTTGCTATGAAAATGAAGATATGGGTGATGGTATCATGAAGTGTTTAAAACTTTACCACAGGCCCAGTATAGCCCACTTTAATTGTGCTTACTCATGGCCCAGTGTGGCACAAGTATTCCCACCCCTTAAAGAATACCATCTACTACTATCTGATAACAAAGAAAAGCTATAAATACTGTATAACAAAATCTGTGTTGTTGAACAGTGAGCAATAACAAAGTTCAACAAATTACTATGTTGAGTCGGCAACACAGTCAACACCACAGGCACCCACAGCCAAAATATATATCACTTCTAATCCCAGTTTGACCTCTGCCTATAGGATGAGTTGTTAGCTAAGCTTAGTTGTAAGAGAAAAGACAAGATTAGACCTGGAAGCAATTCAGTCTCGGCAGCAACATGTTAGACTATTGTATTTTTTTTTGTTATTGTTTTTCTTGTGGTCTTATATATGTAATAGGGTCATAAAAACAATAATACAGACAGGGATGGGGCTTTCATTTCTGCTAAATTCAGCCAT
Source organism: Siniperca chuatsi (assembly GCF_020085105.1). NCBI lineage: Eukaryota > Metazoa > Chordata > Actinopteri > Centrarchiformes > Sinipercidae > Siniperca > Siniperca chuatsi. The sequence continues at coordinate 4,633,479 of NC_058043.1, read as the reverse complement.
TTGATTTATAGCATTATACAGTTTGGAGCCTCACAGTGGATGTTATCAGTGGAAACAAAGCATTATTTGATTGATGTTATATGCTAATGTATTAGATGATGTACTGACATCCGTGTTGATGCATATAAGAGCCAATATGTCAACTGTCATTTGTTTCAGTAATTATGTCATAGATGGCAGCTTGAATTAGTATTAAATCCATATAAAACTGGGCTAACTAGCATAAATGTATCAATACAAGGCAGTTTAATTTTAAAAATATATGCATGCATTAGGGACTTTCCTGTAATTGTTGCCTGAATTATAAAATTGTATGGTAAAAATAATAAAAAGGGGGTTAAGGAACCAAGAAGAGGAAACAAAATGTATCTAGTGAACTCAAAGGGAAATTAAATCTATTTTGTGTATACACAATTCCAGAATTATTCTCCCTGATCTACTCCTGCTCTGTAGGCATTTTTTAGTAAAATGCATTTCCCAAATGGCAGACTATGTTCATTTTAGCACTCTATCCTAAGTGGCAAACAGCACGAGGAAAAGCAAGTATTTTCCTTAGAGACATATTGGAATAGCTGCAGGGGGAAAAAGAGAGCTAAACACCAACGCTGTTAGGTGTCAGCTGCTCAGTAAAACCATAGTCCAACAGACATCTGAAAAACTGTAACAGAACGTCTGCTCAGCCTCTTGTATGATGTGAAGCTGCCATTAATCAGCAGAGGGCACTGATGGCACAGAGAGTGGAAGAAGAAAGGTGAGAAAGCAGTAGAGGATATTAGAGGAGGGGAAGAGAAATTAAAAAAGAAGAGAAGAGGATTTGAGAAAAAAAAGGTAGAGAGGAGTTAAGGAGGAAGGGGAGGAAACAAACCAGGGAGGAATTGAGAGAGGTGATGGAAGAAAGTTTAGGACACGATTAGGAAGAAATGGGAGTGGATACAAGATGTAAAATGGTGGGAGAAAAATACAGAAAGGGAAGGATAGGAGGAGAAATAGATTAAACGAAATATGCTGATGTGTGGTACTGTCAGGAATGGTTTGATTTATTAAAATACCGGAAATAAGATGTGTGTCAATTGATAACTCCACTAGTAGAGTGCCTTCAGTACAGTGCAGATCTTTGGCAGACTTAGTATTACCAAACGGTGTATCAATAACACGCCAATGTCTAAAGTCATTTAGCGTGTTTTCACAACACATTTTTTGCTTTTTGCCATTTAGTCTCTGCTGACTTATATTGTGCAGAAACGGCATGTCATTTTACGTGCAAATGTCATAGAGAAAAAAATGTCAGATGACGTACGTATAAAGAGCGACAAAGTCCACGTGGGGACGAGGTCGGGGTGGATGGATGGGTCAAACAAACAGGACTTTCACACAGGAGACCGCTGTTCGTGTCCTGTGTGAAACCATAAGTCAACGTTGACTTGTTTCAGCTTATGTAACTTACGTACGTAACTTAACGTTACCCGACGTAACTAACGTAGGCCTACTTTTTTACTACTATTTTAACCCAAACCATGATCTTTTCCTACACCTAACCTAACCATGTAAAACGTCAATTTCAAAGTGAAAACACATACAAAAGAATCCGCCAACACTAACGTGACCCTAGCGTGTACGTTGTCCCTAGAGGAAACAAGATTCCAAACTGAAGCAGTTGTTGATCACTTGCGGCCCCTACCGGCCGGTTAAGAGGAGTGAGGAGTCAGCAGTCAATGGCGGTATACAACAGAGGAGTCAATAAAATTGGTTTTTCAAAAATTGTGAATCACCACAACCACGACAGGTCCTTGAGCATACAGTCATAAATGTGCACAAAAAATATTAGGCTGATGGGTCCAGTAGTAGGGTATGTGAGATTAGCTGCAGACAGATACACACACATGACCAAATGCATGAATAATTAACACTTAACACAAAGTGTAACTGTGGCTGATGGGAATGTCATTAGCTTTGCAGGTATTTGGTCATAAGCCAAAGCATTGAACAAATAAAAATTTTGATCTGATGGTCGCAGTAGATGAAAAGTCAGAGGATCACTAAAGTCGTTACTATTCATCCTGAGGGGAACATGAATGTGTGTACCAAATTCTAGGCAATCCATCCAATAGTTGAGACATTTTTAACCACAAATGTGAACCTCATTAATGTCTGCACACAATTTTGTGCCAATCCATCTAGTAGATGTTAAGATATTATGCTGGGTAAGTGAAAACTTTGACCTGCTGGGATCACTAGAGGAAAAGTCAGGGAATCATTAGGATTAATCCTCTGGAAACCATGAATGTTTGTACAAAATTTCATGGCAATCCATCAAAACGTTCTTGAAATATTTGAGTCTGGGCCAAAGTGGTAAATCGACCAGCCAGCAAAGAGGCAGACATTGCCATCCATAGAACCAAACTGTTAGCTTGGCTAAAAACAACATGGTGAAGAGACTTTTAGCACAAAGGTCAACTAATTAGCTGTGGAACTTTCAACTGCATTGGTCTTTATTCAGCAAATGGAGCTGGTCCTTTCGGTCCAGTAGTAGCAATCGAGCTATTTGTCCACTGTGAAACCTGTTCATTTTTGGATGTTCAAAATGGCTAAAAACCAAAAGCAGTGAGCCTTCAAAGATAGCTATTTTTGACCTTAAAAAAACAAACAGATTAAATGTGTAATTATGCAAAAACACCAGGAAGAAATACTTGGTTCATTGCTCTGCTGTCTCTCTCCTCTTCCTCTCTCTTCAGTTCACAGTGGTGTAAAACTAACTCTTTCCCACCTCGAGCAAACAAATAAACATGTGTATACAAAGTATAAATGGGGATTATGCAAACACACACAGACATAACATTAAGTTGCCTCATTGTTTCACTATTTGTCTCTCTCTCTCAATTCAGGTCACATAATTACTGTGTAAAATGAACTATCCCTGACCCTCAGCAAACAAATGAACATTATGTGTACAATAATAAATACCTATTATGTAAACATATACAAATATAATGATTAAGTTGGCTCATTGTTTCACCGTCTGTCCTCCACTCACAATTCAACACTGAATGACACAGACTGCAGGGTAATGCGCTGGCTTTATATTACAAACGATTGGAGCTAACAATAGAAGCTAATAATGGTTTTCCTGTCCTGTCTTGACTGTACACTACACTATGTGTGTAAAATGGACTTATAATAGAAATGTACTGTAGCATTAATAGCCAATTTTATGAATAGGAAAGTTGTTGTATTTTAACTGCATATTATTTTAAGTTTTTATTATTATTCACACTTATGTGTGCATCATAGAAACCCAGAGCAGCTAAAATTATTTCACGAACCCAAATGATTTAACTTGTCTGGAGGTGTGAAGCTGTAGTATTTTGAACATATTTGTCTCCTTATCTCAAAATATAATTTTGTTCTGCAGGTAATGGTCATTTGTTTCTGTCTGCTATCCAAAGATGAAACATTAATGGTTTTGTTGGAATTTTGATGAAGAATCTATACAAGTCAGCTCAGCCTGAGACCACAGCTGATCAAATGATTCAACTTTACATGAAGTCTGATGAAGGCAGAAATGGCAGATTCTTTCTCTTTTGTTAAATAAGTGAAATGCAGGTCTTTGTCAATAAGAAGAGAACAGTCATGCTAACTTACTTATTTGCACCTACATTTAACTTGTGCTGTATTTTATTTGTAATCATGAGATCTTAACGACATCATTAAATTGTGACCACAAAAGAACATGGCTCATATTTTATTACACATTGTCTAAGGATAATGATGTTGATTAAGCTTATGTAAATAATAAGCCAGGACATTGTCTCGACTTCACACACTATGCAACTCTTTCTTGATTTCATCTCTGCTTATCACTTTCTTTGTATCCTTTGTTGTTTTGTAAAGAACTCTGTGGAGAACATTTGTTGATATGAAGCGCCTCACAATCTGTCATCAGTGCTGCAGCTGCTGCTGCAGACAGCTCTCTTAGGGCCTGAAAGTCTGAAACAAGGTTCGCATTTTTGTTACATTGTATACATTTGATCCAGTTGGTTTGGGTTTCACATTGCAATAGTGCAAGTGCACTAAACAACTATACAGTACATGACATACCTACGTCCTGTAATAATTTGGTCTCCTCCTCTCCAAATGTGTTACCGTGGCTCATTTTGTTTTGTTGCGTTGTTTTTTCTTTTTCCTGTTCTGACAATAGCCTGGTCTGAAAGTCCGAACCATCCAAAAAGTGTTTTCACACAAACGAACCGAACCATGGTTCAATTTGATCCTGACCCGGTCCATAGGTGAGGTGTGGTCTCGGACCTTAAATATGAACTGAGATAAATGAAACGTTCAACTCCAGTCATCCCACATATTCACCATTCAACCAGGTTTGCTCTAATCATGGTCACTTAGCCTGGCCATGACCAGATCCTCTGTGTGTGTCTGTGTGTGTGTGTGTGTGTAGGCTAATGCATACTGTATGTATCATGGTACTATGAATGAAATTCTGCATCTGTGTGTGTGTGTGTGTGTGTGTGTGTGTGTGTGTGTGTGTGTGTGTGTGTCATATGCCATTATACTATGAATAATATAAATGTGAGTTTCAGACTGCACTATAAATGATATATCTCGTGAACTGCTCAGTGTATGTGTGTGTGTGTGTGTGTGTCATTATTACTGTACGTGGACAACTACACAGAAGTCATTACCTTGAAGTTGCCGCAAAATACTGATTAAAGTGAGGAGCCAGTGTTAACAGCAGCAGCTAACGTTTCAGCTAGCAACTGAGAGTTACCTCAGCTGCATTTTGATTCTAAAGATGGTCCTCAGAGAAAAACACATAACTCTGTAAAGATAAAACAGACAGTCTTTCTTTGTGGTTGCTCAACCCAACAGGAGCTAGCTAGCACCATCACTGGCTCTTCACTTTGATGCAGAGTAATAATCTAAGCCCACAAACCAATCTAGTCATCCTAGTCTTAGTCATCTAGGAAGGTAGTATGAGCTGCCGTGTTACGCTAAGGCTTAAAAGCTTAAGCGGTTTAGTTTCTGTGTCTGTGTTTATGACAGTATAGCAGCCTCTAATTGGTTGATTCAGAAAAACTTTTGCATTGTTGCTCTAGTTAACAGGAGCTAACTGGTTAAATGTGGTAGCACTTGTTGAACTTGCTAGTTTAAGAGAGGCCTGTGACTAGCAAAAAAGTGACAGTATGAAATGGCATGTGTGAAAAGTGACATCAGGAAATAAAACCTGACATGAAATAAAAGTGTCATTGGGGAAAACGTCATTATGAAATAAACTGAAAGTCTTTTGAACAAATACCGACACTGAAATAAAATAATAACTAAAACTCTGGGTCATTTATATATTCTCCACAATTTATTTCATAATGTTTTAAAAAAAAAATGTAATGTAATATTGAACACTTTGGAGTTCCACAGTCAGACGTGATTTACCAGCAATGTGTCATTGTTACTGTAAGTAGACAGCAGACACAACAAAATATAATGACCTTTTCAATGTAATGATTTGAGTAATGACAAGGGACATAAGTATCACAGTAATGTAGTGTCTCACTAAATGTTAGCTACAATAAATTGTCCTTCTGCAACCACCTACCAAAACCAACGATGAAACCAGTGGGTCTCCTGATGTCTCTCCGCCTTCTCTGCATTAAAAATATCTCCCATGGTCCTAATGATCACCCCAGTGTCTTTTACAGTTCTTCGTGTTTGCGGCCAGAAGTTTATCATGGAGGACCTCGACTTCCTACATCTTTGACGTGAGCGTGGCGTATACAGTATGCTCAGCACCGTAGTGTTGAGTCCCTGCTCCCCTTCCTCATATTAATTACGTTATATAACAGTTCTCATCCTTACTTCATTAGAAACGTTACTGGTACACAGCAAAGGCCAAAGTGTTATAATCTCAGAATTTTATACATTTTGGAGTTGCATGGGCATAAAGTACACTTCTCAGGCTGCACCATGTGCCTTTGGTGTTGTTTCTCGGTATAGTGTTGGTGTGGTCGTGTGGAGTGCAACATTTTTTTAATATATGTGTGTGTGCGTGCATGTGTGTGATTTGACACTATGTATAATGTACTAAGCCACAGCAGAATGCTCCCGATGTTGGGGTCTTACTGAGCAGAAGCTGCAGTGGTGAAAAGTGTTACGTGTTACGTCCTTGCAGTTTAAGAAGGCTAAACTCTGCTGACACTGTGTGGGCTACAACCTCCATTTTAAAACACAAAAGCACAGTCAGGTCTTAAAGACATAATGGAAAACACACCCCCAGTCTTGCACTGCATGCTGAAAGCTTATCTCCTCAGGAAAAATAAGATGACTCTATAACTGTCCTAATAACTGTCCTCCTTCTCTACTCGCTCTAATCTGCTCTTGTCTTAAAAAAGGAGGTACTTAGCTTTCATACATTCAGAGCTAATTCAGAGGTCACAGGAACATGTTGTTACATCTGTTATGATGTTGCAGTGGCAGTGACCTTTTCACTCATTAGAGGCTGTTTGTATTACTGGTTCTTTAGGAAATTAAATATCTCGATTCCAACAAGGCCACCTCTCACTGCATTTACAAAATGACAACTGCGTAAATGCGCATATTTATGTTAGCCGAGAAAGCATCATAAAGCCAGACACTTAACCCGGTGCTTCTGTCAGATATGACAGATGTGTTAACATTCACCACAGGCGTTCACCACAACGCTCAGCCAGCACAACCATGTCACTTCACTGGACAGAATCAACCCCTGCATGTAGCCTAGTGTCACTCCTTTTAAAAAAAAATGTGTCACAGGTAACTAGAACAATCAAAGCCACAGCCATAGCTACAGCCACAATTGTTGCGACAGAAATGGCCAAAGCTATATCATCCCTAAGCTTGTTTTGTAAGTGTCGCCACCCTCTTGGGCCAGTCAGTGTAATTTTTGAACTGGCACAGAATGAAATTTATTATGTCAAAATATGATCAAGGAGCCTAAGAAATAACATCTGACATATGGCATATTAGAATGAGGAAATGCTTCCAATGAATACAACGGCACAGCTAAAAAGCTGAGTCAGGACCCCCTAGGTGAATGGCAGGCAAATTAAAATCTGCCCCCATTTTTCTGCTGAAGTTAATATCCCAAGTTATGAAGGTGTCAGCAGTGTTAAGTTGTAGGAGTTTCCCTAGGTGTCAGGTGTGTTAGTGTGTGTGAGTTAAAGCGAGAAAGATGTATGATAGCTGAGAGAAGAGCTCAGGGCCAGTGTGTTTGTTCTCAGTCAGTGTGAACAAACTCCACCCCGAGCCAATAAGGCCTTTCCAAGTGGGAGAGACAGTATATACATGAATACACTCAAGGCTGCTGAATCTCTGCATTGTTGTTTCCACAACAATCTCTACTTTCTACCTGAAATCTGCATCTCATGATTGCCTCCTAAAAACTGAGAAGAAGAAAACGAAAAGACAATCATACACTGTATGTTTCAGAGAATAGGGATGTTTAAGGTTTCACAGTTGTGAGCAAAAACAAGAAAAGTAACTTTCAGACAGCTACATTAAAGAGCAGGAATACACAAAGACCAGCTTCCGTGTGTGTTAACTTCCCAAGTTTGAAAAACTGGAGTGAGATGAACAGCCCTTTTTGCCCATGTGAACTTTTCCGAGAATCGAGGGACATTTTATTAACCTTTTTAGGAACGTCATAAGTTTCGAACATTTTTAGTAGTTTTGACAGCAGAAATCTAGTTCAAGTTAGTAAAATCTAAAAATCTGTATTCTCCTTGGCGTGCTGGATTTTTTAACTTCTGGAGGCAAATGTTCTTGTCATCCTGCTTCTATTGAGATCCTATATGACAAGGTTTGTAATGCATTTTCTTTAGGCTGGGTCTCCATGTGAGACTAAATGATTACATTTTTATAACAGAGTGAATGAGTTGAGTTGTGGAGGCACTGCAGCGCTTCACTGTGATACGAGTAGTGGTCTGTGAGGCTGTACTGGATGGAAAAATGCTTATGATGCAAATGCTAACTTGCTGATTTTTAGCAGGTAAAATGCTTACCATGTTCAACATCTTAGTTTAGAATGTTAGCATGCTGACATTTGCTCATTAGCACTTAAATGTAACACAATGTATTACAGCTGAGATTGATGGGAATGTCATGACATGTCCAACTCACTTTTACAGTTTCAGTTAACTTAAATGTCTCTAAACAATACCTTCTACTCTCCATCTGTCGCAATCCAGATGAGAGAAAAGAGGAGGTAATAAAAATGTTGATATGCCTATTTTAGTTGCCTTTAATTGTTACCCTGCAGTCACAGCAATAAGCGGTGAGTAATTGGGGTACTTTATTTTGACCTGGGTTTTGCCTCTCAGGGTACATACAGACTGACACAGGTTGAACCTGTAGCCCATTACTCAGGGCTGAAAAATTAAAGTATAGTGCTCTTTCTAGTGAAGATACACATCTTATAGTACACATAGTTATCTTAAATGTATCTATTTGGCTAAAAAGAGTTACAGTAACTGTTCCCAAGAAATTAAGTACCTCAATATAACACACACTACTAAACTCTGTATCGAACACCCTCCCTCTAAAATTACATTTCTACTCACTTCACTTGAAAGCTTATGTTGCTTAAAGTAATACATTGGTGATTATGGATCCTATAAATTTACCAAATTAATGTATTAACGGTTGTTTAGAATGAAAACAGTACTGAAAACGTGGAAGAGAAGACAATAGCGAATGGAGAATACATTTTCTGTTATGTAATGTTCATGAGTAATTACAAGAATGTTGACAGAAGCCACAATAAAAAAGTTATTAACTCTCTCACAAGACGAATGAATGCAATTCACATGAACTTAATTTATATTTGAATAAAAAAAAAACACTTCTAAAGATCTGACCACATCACCATGGGGTTTCTTATTGAATGCAGTGCAGCTGAGGCTCTGCAGTAGTGGGCAGAGATGGTAAAGAGTGTACAAAATAAAATCTTCATGAGATCAAAAGTGAGCACATTTATAATGAATGATTCAGACGCTAGCTCGCCCCCAAATCTAGTTCAAGTTAGAGCAGCTCAACATGATTTTATAGACGCTTGTGTATTAGAATTTTTCTTTAATATTTTAAGAGTTTCATTCCAAAATGATTTATCCGCTGTTTGAAAAATGGGCCACTTAGGTTGACAAAATGACGGCTGACATCAAAGTAAAACTTACTACTGATTAAAGTTATTTTGTACATTTCAGAAGATGGAATTCTTTGTGGGATCTTCATAGAGTAACAGGCACAAAGTCATTATTTTCTCCACTCAGAAATGCATTTATAGTTCCAGCTGAAATCTAGCTTTGGCACTAGAAATCAAGTTTGCTATCAATGTTAGACATGCTATCACAGAGGATGGTGCTTCAAATGTACTAATTTTCAAAATGTGAGAAATTAAAACAGGCATTTTTCACAATTTTCCGAAATTTTATAGACCAAACGATTAATCGATTAATGGAGAAAGTAAATTGTCAGATTTATTGATAATGGGAATAACAAAACCTGAATTGAAAAACGAAACATTGGCATTAAAAAGTTGTTTTGTGTATTATATTGGCACTGAAAAAAGTTCCACTGAAAAATAAAACAGGCATTAAAAATAGTTTTATTTTTATTTGATATTTTTGCATTGCATTCTGATATGTTTTTCAGTAACAATCTTCAGATTTTTTCTTCATGTCATGTTTTTTTCAGGGACAGTAGTTTTCAGTTTCAATTCTCTGTCACTATTTTGGCGTGCAGAGGAGGAGTTTGAGGGGAGGGGGCAAGAGCGTGATTTACATATAATCTGCATACTAAAGAGAGAACGTCACTCTTCCTGACCCACCGTTGGCTCCATCCAACACCTTTGGGATTACCTGGAACTCCAACTGCGAGACAGACCTTAATATCTGTACTCGACTTCGCTAATGCTCTTGTGATTGAATGGGAGCAAATAATTATTATTTTCATTACTTTTACGGTGCACGTGGGGTGTCTACAACCTCTATGTTAGCCACGATTTGTATTAATTAAAAAAAAAAAAATCCTCACTGTGAAACAATCACACTCAAAAGAAACCCAATAAACTTAGCACTGTGGCCATTAACTGTTATCCTACCCTTGTTATCTGCACTAATACAGTAATTGTGGAAACAGAAGCTCCAAAGTCAATCTTCCAGAGGCTTCGTGCTGTGACAGAAACATGTCATCTGAAGAGGCCTGAGGATGGAATTAAACTGAGCTGTGACAAATGAAATGAGCCTGGAACGGGGAAGCAGCGGAGTTTCCTTCAGGCAAGCACAGAGGCATCAAACCCACAATTATAATCCAAGACTTGCCGCTGACAAGCTGCACAAAAATATGGAAAATAATTTGCATATGAATTCCGCATTCATCAAAGCATGAACCCATACTGAATGTTGTATTCACCATTGTCATCAATCTTACTGCACTGCAGCAAACATGCTATAGTTTAGTTAATGTTAAAGTTATTGCACAAGACTAGAAGCTTCAGTCACATTACATCTTGTGTCATAGCTTTGATTTACTAAAAGATCTGAAGTTGTGAGCAGAGCGTGAGCAGTAGACAGTTGTGCAAAGTCTCACTTTTTCAATCCTGACATCAACTCCATTTGGCGGCGTTACAAAATCAATTAATCCTGCGACCTGTGACCTCCATGAAACTGTATCATGAGACCATTGCCACAGCAGTTTGGCTACGCAGCTTTAACATGGAGACAAAAACTACTACAAAAACTACTGAAAGCTGTGCTTTATTGCTATTTGAGATACTCTTTCTTGGCTGCACACTTTAAATTTCTTTTCTTATGAAGCAAATAATAGACAGACTTAAGCCATGGAGGGAGGGAGGGAGGGGGAGGGAAACAGATTTATTAAGTTTATCTTGCAGTGATCATGCAGTTTTTCATTATTTAAAGTCTCACTAAGGCACATGGCTATGGACATTACTGCTCTTTTGAAGAACAACTACATGAGAAACCCTCTGGGCTCTGCTTCATAGAGCATGACTCTTTGGTTCCTATGCAGATCATTGGTAGAACAAAGCACTAACACTGACAGGGTTAGGGGTTCAACTACCTTTAGAGACAGTCAAGGTAAACACAGGCAAAGTGCTTGGGGCAAAAGCATCCACGTTTTTACATTAGTAAATAGGATATATTCAACAGTCACAAGCTGCGTCTGTCTCTCATGCCTAAATTCCACATTTTATGGAAATGAAGCTTAGCAAAAGTTGAATCAGGAAGACATTGATGTTAGTTTTTTGCTTCCATCTTTCTATCTGTTTGAAATATAAAGAATTTGTCTTACTTGCCTAGATCGAAGCAAATATCCATCCAGCCACCCATTGACTTCCAGTTAACCTTAACTGTCGTATTCAAAAAGCATCAAAGTTCACCTTTGTTGAACTTGCAGATTTACATAGTTTATCAACAGACACAATGTTGTCTTGATGCATATTGTGCTTGGAATACACACATGCACTTACATATAATACAAAACTCCAGCCCTTCCTCTTTTTCTCATCTCTCTTTCTTTAGCCCACTCATTACTCCTGACCTTTCCCTGCTCATCAAGAAGTAAATAAGTTAGAAAGAAATACAGCAACAGATAAATAAGTAAAGGCAAAGTGAATATACCCAAATGACACTATGTACTAACTATGAATAGGCCCCCTCCTGTCCCCCCAAAGCTGGCCTGCCCTCTCCAAAGGGTCTGGCCAAGTGCAGGGACAGTCAGGCCTAAATCATCTTAAGCAGGAGAGGGAATGAATGAATAAATAAATGGATATTATCAATTAATAATATTAATACCTTCATGTCCCAACCCCCCTCCCCCTCTGTTGGTCTACCTTTGTGCCCACTCCTTCTGATGCTGTGGGGTGAGGCAAGGGGGCCCAGCGACCACCTCTCCCAAAACCATCACTTTCCCCTCCCATCAAACCCCAATATCCCTCCTTTCCTCACTTCCTACCCCTTCCTCCACCAAATGTTGTAAGTTCTTTCTACTTTATTCACACCACACGATCCCCCCAACACATATACTCACAAATCACCAATCACCAACAGCTTGATCAATCCAGTACCTGATGCCAACATCCAGCCACCGCCTTACCTATGAACACCAGCAACATAAAGAATACATATCATCGATTAAAGGATGGTCAGGACCAATTACGAATGATATGATGGAGTCTGCAGCAAAAAACTCATTTGTATTTAATACACAAACTAGTTTCTGTGTTGCCAGTGTTAAGCTAGGGCCATCAGGGTGAGGCTAGTGGCTAAAGGAAAGGAATGTCAGAGTGACAGTGATGAAAGAAAGGCAAAGACAAATGTTTAAAAAATGATCTAGGTTGTTGAATTATAGATTCAGTTTCTGCTTTTTCACCACTTACTGATTGCCTCAGCATCAGGTTAGATGACAGTTCATTAAGATGAGTGACAACTGAAAGAGGAGGGAAAAAAAGTTTTTTGCACCCTTGAGGCCTGCAGCTTTAAAGAACCAGCAACTCATTAAAGATTGAGGATGGTCTTCACACAACTGACATTCTTTGCAGGTGAAAACAGGAAGTGTGTATCTGATCCAAAAAAAGATCTACATGACATTAGAGTTTTAGTTATTCCACATACCACCCTGTGGAATTATATTTATTTAATTAGTTGTAAAGGCAAGTTTTGAGACAGGGAACGAGTACGAGCGCCCTCAGGCAAATTACCACCACACTGTGCATTTCCAATGCATCACACCCGACATCTTGTTCGCTTTCCCCTCATTTAACCTGCATGTTAATGTGTTCCAGGGGGAGCAGACGGTGGCGGTGCATCAGGACGTCACTTGTACAGTCTGTTCAAGTGAGAGACTGCGGTTTGTCAGATTTGAATGCCTTCTCTACATTAAGTAGCTCTGCTTGGAGCCTCAGGAGCTCGCTGAGGGATGGGAAGGTTTAGCTAATGAACGGCAGGATTTGAGAAGTGCATTATGCACACCTTTTATTAGAATTTGCTTTGAACACAGCACTGAAGGAACAATGAAGACAAAAATACCAGAAAGTGGCAGCTTGCATTGTCTTTTTTTGGCTTTGTAAGTCCATCAAATGTTCTAGAAAGAAAGGTTAAATTACAAAAATATTCATAATAATAAGCGTTTTCTGTCTATTTGGCTAAAAGATGATGTCATACTGGTCATATCATTTTTTTTTCAACTAAACCAGGGAACATTGCATCCTGAAACACTTCTAGTGGAAGTGGGGCATATTAGACACACAAATGCACCTTCTCTTTCATGCACTCATGCTCTCTAGACAAAAAGTGAGTGGCAAAGGATGCTGCGACAGAAACTCAAACATCTTGTTCCAGCAAGCATCTCAGGTTTCTGTCTTAGATACTTCATCTGTCTCACTGTCTCCTTGGGATTTTACTTAAGTTAAAGAAATGAGTTTTGCAGATAACTCAAAAATAGCATAGAAATCTTCTAAAGTATTATTCAGAAGCAGAAATCATTGGTATGTATGACACACAAGATCTGCAGCGTTTTGTATTCGAGGGCACAACCAAGTATACAGAGAATTCCTGTCAGTTTTTCTGGGTATTTCAGCTCATTGAATTGAATCATTGAAACATACATATACAGGAAGTTAACATTAATCAAGCCTTCTTTCTGTGGGAAAGCTGCTACATGTGCAGACTGGTAAGGTCACAGTTTGTTCCTTCACTGCCTTTAGTGGTGTACTACTGCAATACAAATAGGTTGAGAGGTCATCAGCAGTTTCTAGAACAGCAGGGTACAACATTATAGTTGAAAATACTCTTGCCTTCTCTTTATTCATATTTTCTTAACATATTTTATACTCACTGAAACTTTGCAATAAATGACAATAAATAAATCTTTGTGAGTGTTATTCCAATCAAGAAAACAAACTCAATGTCTAATTATTACATACTGTCTTAGGTGCACAGATGAGCATAATGAGGTTCATTTTCATGAGTTCTACAGAACTGAGTAAATATCTCACAAAAATGTTACAATTCACGATCGTATAAAGTATTGGTGTAATGTTCCAGCGTGTGCACTCCAATGGTGACCTATTAACAATCCTTCCAAAGCTCTATTTCATAGAGAACACAGTACAGTAATGTAGGTCAAGTGCTGGCACACTGAAAGTTCAATATTTAAAAACTTTTTTTCTTCAATTTCTATATATGTAAAGTATGATTGTAGGAGCATCATATAACCAAATATAATTAATGTTAACATGAACTGTTTAGCTTGAGTAGTTAAAGTTCTATCAGTTATGAAAAACAACCTCTTTTCCAGCACTTTCAGACTGACTCCAGCTGGACTGATTCCAGCACAGCTGTTCCTGGGGTTGACTAATCAAAAGAATGACTGAAATCTGTCCAATCAGGCCAGTTTATGCATTTGGACTGGAAAGGCACCACTCAGCAGGATGACCTCAGTCGAACTACAGGAGTTACTCTTCATGACTAATCAGGCTTCAGCAATGCCAGTTGTTCAAATTCATTAAATCAACCTACATTAACTAATTCAGTCCACCTTTTAATTAAACATTTATTTTAGTCTGTTTCAAGAAGCACTATTTCAAGATTATTGACCAAAACAACTAAGAATCCCTCAAATCTGCGGGATAACATGGACAGATATAAAGCAAGCTGTTGTGGGTTTTAGTTAGCAAAGTTGAATAACAGTTCAACTTCTTGGACCAGCTGTAGTTTCAGTGCACTTACTAATATTCTAACCTGTATTTAATCGGGCAATCTCATTGAGATCTCTTTTGCAAGAAGGACCTCAGTATCGCAGAAGAAATAAGAACAGAGACAAGACACACAACAAAACAGAGCCAGTCACACACAAGCAGATACAAACAACATCAGAAACAATTACATACACCTCTAATTAGGTCCAAAATTAAACGACATAAAGAGGATATACTATAGACAGCAGAGTACATATTTTCAAGCCAACTAGATTTATAGAATAAGACTTTCAATGATTGTTGGTTATCTGCCAAAATGGCCCTCAGAGACATGGCAGCACTTAGCTGGTAATCATCTCCCTCATTTCTAGGGACAAAGGGAAGTGTAACTCTACTCCATTGTTAATGTGAATGGCTTTAAACTGGGTTGAGTTGCAGGTTAAATTGCATCTTAAAACAATTCTCAGTTGGGTTTTAATGCTAATTGGCTTGAATGGGTGAGAAATAGAACAGATTTTTCTCCTTTATTTAATGCATTGTCAATCCCCAGCTACTCCGTGGTCTGCGCATATGTGTAAGCATGAATATGCACTGCAGTGTCATTTCACGTGTTCCGCCAGGTATGTATCTATATGTACATACATGTGTGACTTTGAGAAAGAGAGAGAGAAACAGGCTGAAACGGGGAGAGACATCTGTGGATGCCCCTTCGAGGGAACGAGGCATCCCACTTGGTTCTTAATCAGGTTCTCAGGGCTATGATGCTGCTCCTGCTGTCTCCTCTTATACCAACTGCTAAAACCCCTGATACAGCCGGGGATAGACAGTGGCAGATTACATGTATTGCGATTGTGAATAGATCTTCAAAGAAAGTCAATCCTTTGATGCTCCCTCTGCTATATTTCCAGTGCTCTGATACAGAAGGCCACTATGATGAGTGAGCTGGCAGTGGCTTCACTGTCTTGCCTGAGGACATTTTGTCAGCTGTTGTTTGGGTCAGTTTAACTGAGAGGCCAATCTGTCGCCACTTCTGCTTATACACACAGCGTCCTCTCAAACAAATGGTGTCACATAACAAAATGTAATGGGTTGAGTTAGCACCCACTATGCGACATTTCATTCCAACTCTAGCGGTTGCTTTTCACAATTATGACTATGAAATAGTTGAATTAAAGTGTTGATTTTGAATGACATATAATCCATGATAGCAAGTCCAGAATTAGAAAATTAGAATTATTGTAATAGTGTTTTATACAACTTGGCTAACAAATGTCAAAGACTAAAGAAACACGCTGAATCTCTGTATCAGATCCTGTGCTCTAACTTCCCTTGAGCTGAGCAAATAAAAATAGCACTTCCACAGCAATCAATAAGATATGACATTATTATTACAATAAGGTATAATTATGCAGTCAGGCATGCTCACTAGAAATAAAGAAAACCCATGACATCTTGTTATTTGTTGTGTTTGTTGTCTTGCTGCCTCTTACAAACTTAGTCATAGCAAAACTCACAAAAAAAATGACATTGAAAATTTCAAGTTACCTAGCAACTGCTGCTATGGAGCACTGCTATAGAGCTATGACTGCTGATCCCAGATTTACCAGATAGCTAGAAGAAGTCCATTGCAGGTAGACAGAAGACACTTGAGGGGATTTAATCTGGGACTTTTTCAATTTATGAGGATCAAAATGAGTGGTTGGGCCACCCTGTCATTTATCTGCTGCCACTCTCATAGAAAGGCAAGGACAGAAACACTGACTTCCTTTACACTCATGAAGAAATACAGTTTGATCTTATGTGCACCTACTGTGGATAACAAATACTGGTTTGAAAAATGCACACAGCAAGAATTGTAGAAAGAGATGGGAGGAAGCGAGTAGAAAATTCTATGCAGGACTCTTGAAACACGGCTTGGGGACAGATAGTCAAGGCTTGCACAGAAAATAAATGTAATGCAATATTGTCAAAATTTTGGCAAGGATGAATGTGTCATATGTGTGTCATAACACATGCTGAAAATAGTGAGTTTAAGGTTTCATACTCATAATAGGTTAAGTAAATGTGTATACTCTATAACAGGTTCAGCACCACAGAGTGTGTCTGCAGGCCAAAGATCAGCACCATGGACAGCGTCACAGGAAAAAAACTAAATCAAGTGGAGGAGAGAATCTATTTTCCAGTCCAGGTACTCCAGTTTAATGGATCATGGACCTGGAGACACAGCTGACAGCTCAGTTATCAGCAATAGATCCTTTTCATCCGGTCATGCTTACAGAGGAAGCCTCTGCTTGGAGGAAGAAATACAGTCAAACAGCAGATAGTTCCCATAGAGGAGCTAAAGAAGTGTAACCAGTCCAATAAAACATGTAAGTCTTGGGCTCAGCATTCTGTTTTTGGTTCCCCCCAGGAGGACAGAAGCACAATCAGCTCCTGAGACCCTCACCTGCTGACCAATACCCCACATTCGTGAAGTATTTCAGCCACCGTTTCTCCTCGAAAACTCTGCTATATTTTTGATGTTGTTGTTTTCACTGTGAAAACATCCAGCTGTTTTGATGTCTTCCAGTCAGGTTTCCGAGCACACCACGGCACTGAGACTGCTCTTGTTAAAGTCTTCAATGACATCCACTTAAACACAGACAGTGTCAGAATTTCAGTCTTGGCATTTTTGGATCTCAGTGCTGCATTTGACACGGTCGACACAACATATTACTAGACCTACAAACTGGGTGGGACTTTCTGGCACAGTACTAAACTGGTTTGAATCCTACATAAAGGACAGGGACTACTTTGTGTCTATAGGTTATATACACATCTAAGTTCCTTCTGTTTAACATCTACATTGCTACCACTGGCTCAGATTATGGAAAACAAAATATGTTAGCATAATTATGCAGATGACACAAATTTACATAACAATGTCACCAGGGGACTATGGTTCAGTACAAGTGCTGAGAAAGTGTACTGAACAAATCAACAATTGGATGTGCCAGAATTTCCTTCAATTAAACAAAGCTAAAACAGAAGTAACTGTTCTTTGAGCCAAGGATGACCAAAGGCAGCGCTCAGCCTCAATCAGTAATGTTAAAAACAACAAACCAAGCCAGAAATCTTGGTGTAGTCATGGACTCAGACCTGAATTTCTAATTACTAAGTCATCCTACCACCTTAAGAATATATCCAGGTTATCCAAATTACATTTCTGATCTTCTGCTACGTTACGAACCATCCAGACCTCTCGGGTTGTCTGGGACAGGTCTGCTTTCTGTCCCCAGAGTCAAAACTAAACATGGAGAAGCAGTGTTTAGTTTTCATGCACCATGTACACAAACTCCCAGAAAACTGCAGGTCTGCTGCAGCTCTCAGTTCTTTTAAATCAAGGCTGAAGACTTCTCTGTTTGCCGCTGCCTTTTATTAAATCAAATAATGATTCATTTCTTACACTGCACTGTAACTTTTACTCTCCTGTTTTATCTTGTTTTTATTTTCTATTTAACTGTTTTTAAATGTCTTTTTATACTGCCCTATGTTGCTTTTATGTTTCATGTAAGCTGCGTAGTCCTTGATTTAGATTAGTGTGACCACCCCTGCTGTTATTAATACAACACAATCTCCCTTTGGGATTAGTTAAGGACTTTAAGAAGAGTTTAGTAACGTGATGTATTTTTATCCATACATTATTATGAAACAAGTCAGTCTTTTTGTGAAGATTATTGTATTGTATTATATTATTTTATATCTGTCTGTTTTATTCACCTGAGTGCCATGATAAATCCAATCCAAGGCTGGCCCAAGAAAACCTGAAGCCATTCGGGACCTTTTCTTATCAACTAAAAATAGGCTGCAACGGTGAGGTAATGTCTCACAGTGGCTAAAACTGAAAACAGCAATGATGTACTGTAACTCTTACATTTGGTGGTGGTGCAATCAACAACCTATGGGATCGCTACCCCTGGCTTTGTTAACGAGGATCTGCAGTCTGCACACTTTGCTGGCATTTCTGGTCACCGGGAGGGAACACTATGGGGTCAGTGGTTTAAAAACAATTCATCCAATTTCAGTGAGACTAAAGTATGACACAGTATGATGTGAGGGCAGATGTGTCAAATAAAAGAACTGTCTTTACATGTCTTCATATTATTGCTCTACATCTACATCACGTAGGAATACACCATGTGATCAGGCTGAACAGCAGTTACAGTAAGACAAGACTGAACAAATGAAGTTGTGTTTTCTGTTGTAATCACTGGTGGGAAATCTCCTCCTACAGAAAGTAATGACTCACTAAAGAATTCAATACAACTCTTTATCCAAAAAAGAAGCAAGTGAGCAGCATGTCTGAGTGGAGCTCACCATCTCCACTCTACCCACTGCTGGCCACAAAGCAGAAATATCAGGCAGAATGATCCATAATTCATATATCACATGAAACATTTTTTGGGTAATTATGTCATTCAAACTTTCAAAACTCAATTAGTCTATCATGAGATGCTAAATTGGTCTCCCGAAATGCAAGATTGCTTAGTGCTACCTATTTTTTCTTTTCAAATATGAAGCACAGTGTTCCAAACAGTTAAATATAAATATGGAAACTGCCATAACCAGCTCTTTCCAATATGCAGCAGCAGATAAAGCTGAAATTTCAATTTCAATATCATACACCACCATTTATATTCAAATAATATGTGATGAAACATTCCTGTGACCCTGTGTTGATCATACAAGACAGAGAAGAGCGATGAATAGGAAGAAGCTGAGCAGGACGCTCATTTAGATACATTGCAGACACTTTATAGTGACACGCCTTAGCCGTTTAGTTCTCTGAAGCGTGTAAACCTCTTATCTAATGCACCCAGCAACACCTCTGCTCTATTGATTTCAACACCTACAACTAAGTGAGGAATCCTGCGTACAGGGGTTTTCCACACAAGCCACCTCAGCCTTATTTTAAGAAAAATGTATTTAATCCAGGGAAAGTTTGCTGAGCACATCTCTCTCATCTAGGGGAGAAATGCAGTTTAAAGTACACCAGCTTCAGTGCAGCCTAGGTTAATAAGGCACATATACTAAATGTGGGCCTTGTTAATGTTGGTGAAGGCAACTCTGCCACTCTCTCATATAATAAAAAAGACAAAAACAAAATATTTGAAAAAAGAAGACTTTACATCATGACAACAAATGCAAATGATGAATGTACATGACCTGGGCTGACAGAGGATATAAGTAAAAGTCTTTGTTTTGCTTAAAGTACTTAAGACGACTTATTTTTAGTTCTCCTAACAAGCAACCTCGTGCAAATAATGATTGTCCTCTCCCAGTTGTTAGATGGGAAGATTGATACCACTTTCATATCTGTAAGCCAGGAAGCTACTGCCAGCAGCAGGCTAACTTAGCTTAGCACAAAGACTGTAACCTGGCATTGGCCAAAGTTAACTAAATCTGCCTACCAGCACCTTTTAAAGCTCACGAATTAACACGTTCTATTTTGTTTGTTTAATCTGTACCAAAAAAAGTGTAAAAACGACAAATTGCAATTTTATTATTATGTGTCGGACTATATCTTGTCCGACTTCCTGGAATCTCCACTGGTTGCCTGGCAAATGCTCAGAACCGAGAAATAGTCTTATAATTTCCCAAAATGTCAAAGTTTTCCTTTAACCATAGAGGCAACAGATCATAAGACACCGATATAAGTTATTTTTGGAGGAGTTATTTGATAATTTAGGTCAGTGTAATTTGTCACTTAGCTGTTGTAATTTCTTTGGATTTGAGGAAAATGCTAAGTAACGACTTGTAGATGGGATGTGAGAAACTTGATGAAACTTCAGTGAAATGCTGAACAGTGAAAAGTGAGACGACAGATGATATATATTCAGCTGCAGCTTCCAGCCACGTCCTCTGTTACACATTTTCCTCTCCTTTGAGACTAAACACCATTCATCTATGCACACACACACACACACACACACTCTGTCAAACAAACACACAGTGTTTAATGAAACATTTCTCACTTCTTCTCATATGGACTCGGTGCACAAACATGCCAAAACACACACATAAACTCACACACATAAATACTGTGCACATACTTTACACACAGACCAAATGGATACAGACAGTCACGTCACCTGCTCTCTTAGCCACATAAAAATGCAACAGAAAGACACACACACACACACAGACATGCCACATACTGTGAGCAGTGGCCTCATTTATAATGAAAGTCAGAGAGAGAGAGAGAGAGAGAGAGAGAGAGAGAGAGAGAGAGAGAGAGAATATAGTGGTCCCAACAGCTTGCAGAGATTTGGAGATCAATCAACACACACAACAACAAACACACACACGCACACACAATAAACTGGCCCCAAGCTGCACTGGCAACCAACCATGCATCACACTCTTTCTGTCTCACACACACGCACTGACACACAAACATAAATAAACACATTCAGTCCAAACCTATGTCATACATGAAACATTACACACAGCTCACACAGCTAACCTACATACAGCAGACCTCTGCTGCAGTAATGAGACGCAGGTAGAGCACTACTGTATCTGCTGCACCACAAACACTCTGATCAATGTTAATTCACATACAGAAACAACATACTGAAATTTTAGTTATCAAAGATTATTGAAACCTACAAAAACTAGACACCTGGGATATAACGTTTGTAGTATTAAGAGTTTAATAGGAGGACAAATTGAATGACTGAGTAAATACGTAGCACTGGACGGCAGGTAGACTAGTCACATCACATCCATCAAAACCTATTATTTATTATGCTTTTTGCACTGAAGATATCTATAACTTAATGAAAAACACTGCATTTGGATGAGATAATGATTGTTGATGTGGGTAACAAGGACTGCAAACTGCACAGGGAGAGCTAAAGGTGAGAGAACTTCATCAGAGGGAGTTGAACTTCATCTGGAACCTGATAAAAAAAATCATTGCCCCAAAAATGATCAGATCTTTTCCCACCTTCACTGGCTGCAGTGTGACTGAAAGGTTGTTGATTCAAATCTAAGATGTGAAAATCTGTGCGGTAAAATCTTGCTCAATTCTTAAGAAGAGTTTGAAACATTAAATACAAACAAATACAAGCTTTGGGGGTTGTTTATCTCTGCAGTGAAGCTGCGTTTCATGCATTTTTCATGTGAAATAATGTTTATATAATAGTTTTTTGTTTGTTTTTTTGTTAACATATCTCAAGTATTTGTCATATTTTGTGGTGGTTATTTGGATCTAATGTTTCTTGCATGAGAAAACTGATTTCTCAGCAATAATTATTATATTGCTTTTAAACTCAAATGGCCATCACTGTAACACACTGTAACAATTTTCCCCAGAAAAGTTAACCTTGAAAACAAACAAACAAAAAAAAAAAACTGGCTGCAGATTTGCAAATTACAGAAAATTCATTGTTGGTTATTACCTGGTTTGCGTTTTACTTCAATAATTACATTTTGACACTCAACTGGATAAAAAATATAAGTTCCCTTGTGATAAATAATAAACATCCTCTCCTGCTTCATTTCACTAAATTGAGTGAATTTGTTGAATAAAGCAAGAGTCATGAGCTTCATATACTCCAGTCATAAAAGTTTATGAACTGGCACTCATCCAGCCAGTCACTGAGCTCACTGAAGAAAGTCTACCTTTTTTTCTCTCTCTCTCTCTCTCTCTCTCTCTCTCTCTCTCTGTCTGTCTGTCTGTCTGTCACACACACACAAACAAGCTGTCACCATTATGCCCATCACTTGTACAGTATGCCCCAGTAAGCAAGAGGTGTATGATAAAAGTGATTTTCCTCTAAAAAAAAGAGAGAAATCCATATTACCATTTGAAACACATGCACGACAAAATATGCATTAATACCTATGCCAAAACTGAAAAAAGGTTCATATAAAGATTTTCTCTACTCTGTTAGCAAGCATGAAGAGACCATAATGTCAGTAAGTATAATGGTGAGTAAAATGGTATAATAACGTCAAAAAGATCTGATAGGTTTTCATCACTGACTAAAACAGACTTTAAACCTGCATCAAAATGTGTCTCTCACTTTCTTTTATTCACATTAAGAGAAACCTACAGCCATTATTATAAATCAAACATCAAACAAGCTGCTCCTGGTTAGTTCGAGCACATCTCCCCCACCTGAAACCCTTTATTTACCCCAAATAATGCAATAAAAATCCACTTGTTCAAAATGAGATTGTCACAACTGTCTAGACTGGATCTAAAGTACTGTTTCCATATTAAAGACATGGACGTGGAGGTCACATTCATGACAAACAATCTTATTTCACCCAGACACAGAAAACCCACCTGTTGTGAAACCGATCAGCAGGGCTCACTGCACAGGAAGAAAACTGAAAGTGGTTTATATCTCCAGCACCAGCCAAGACGCTTTGTTTACTCACATCAAGAAAATCTAATTGACTTGCTGAGAGGAGAATAAGATCTTTTTTTCAGTCTAAACGCTAACTTCATTCAGAGTTAGGATGGGTTCCTGTGGACATTCAGCCTTTGAAACAAAGACTTACAGAAGAAGAAGAAGAAGAAGAAGAAGAAGAAGAAGAAGAAGGAAGGAAGACAGATGAGAAAATATGACAACAATGAGGCAGGCATCATGCTTTCCTCATGACGCACACACATAAACAGAAATAACACACAGAAATGCACGTACAGACATACAAATTTACTGTAGATGCACACATGTGCATACACACATAAATGGACACTTCCAGGGACTCACACACAAACACATGGCACACAAAAATGCACACATACTGTAAGACACATATGCACTAATATATAAAGATCCAAACTGTGCACATACTTACACACACCCATTAAAGATCACACACATCAAAGACGCAATCAAACAAACATCAAAACCACTTACACACACACACACACCCACTGTACCCTTAATTCGGCGTCTGATGACCCCTAAGCGGCACTTGAGCGAAACAGAGAACATCCTCTCTCTCTTTCCGTCTCTTTATCTTCTTCCTGCTTTCTTCCTCTCCCTCCTCCTCTTCTTCCTCCTCAGTTAGACATAGTGTGAGCCGAGTAAAGGATGAGAGAGAGGGGGAGAGAGTGAAAAAGAGCGGTATTGGAGCGT
The DNA here is from genome assembly GCF_020085105.1 of Siniperca chuatsi. NCBI lineage: Eukaryota > Metazoa > Chordata > Actinopteri > Centrarchiformes > Sinipercidae > Siniperca > Siniperca chuatsi. The sequence continues at coordinate 4,609,584 of NC_058043.1, read as the reverse complement.
TGGCCGGTCACATGGTGAAGACAGGAAAGAGAGAGAGAGCAAGCGAGTCCTTTTTCTTTAACGGGGAGAATTGATTACACAGTTCCCCTCCCTCTCTCTCTCTCTCTGTATCTTTCACCCCTGTCACTCACTCTTGTTGTTCACTCTCTCTCTCTCTCTCTCTCTCTCTCTCTCTCTCTTTCTGTGTGGGAAGTACTGTGAAATTAAGCTGCCTCCCTCTCTCTCTCGTTTCCTCTCTCACTCATATTCTTCATCTGTATTGCCTGTTTTATGCCTTGGTTTTACTTCCTTTCCCCTTATCTACCTCTCTTCCTCCTCCATGCTATCTTGTCTTTCTTCCTGATCCCCTCCTTTTTTGTTGTGTCTTTTTCTTCTCTGTCATACTAATTTTTCTTCCTTCATTTTTCAGGAATTTCTTTTAACTTCTTTTTCTCTGCATCATTTATGTCTTCAAAAACTTTAAAAAAATATATATGCTCCATTCTTATGATCTTATCCTCATTATCGTATCCTACTCTCACTATCTTTAAACTATGGTTAACCATTCCATTTCAAAGAAAAAAGTAATCCTTCGCTCTTTTTAGTCACACTTTGGGCAAGGCTCTGGGTTTGGCAGTATTGGGTCAGTCCACCACTTTGGTCCAGATTGAAATATCTCGTCAAATAATGGATGGATTGACATAAAATGTGGTACAAACAATGAATCCTAATAACTTTGGTAAATACCTGACTTTTCATCTAGCACCACCAGCAGGTCAAAGCTTTTAATTATCCAGTGAAATATCACAAACATCTGCTGGACGGATTGACACAAAACTTGGTACATACTGTACATTCATGGTTCCCACAGGATGTATTGGCTTGACTTTTTATCTAGTGCTACCATTTTTTGGTTCAGAGTGAAATGTTTCAGCAACTATGGTTTGCAATTAAATGTAGAATATATATTCTCATTTGCTACAGGATTAACTGTAATAACTTCATTTTTTGTCTTGCACCATTATCGGGTCAACATTTTCAATTTCAAACTTTGGTTTATGACCTAATACCTGCAAAACTAATGTATCCCCATCAGCCTCAGCTGTACATTGTGTTTAGTGCTAGTAAATGTAAGCATATTAACACACTAAATGATGATGGTGAACATGGCAAACATTATACCTGCTGAAAATGGGCATTTTACCATTATCATTGTGAACATGTTAGCATGCTGAGCACCGCTGTGCCTAAGTACAGCTTCACAGTGCCGTTAGCGAGGCTATAGACTTAGCGGGGATTCAGGCCAAAAACAGCGCAGGGGGCTGTGTTGGTGGGGGTGTGTTGTTTAAGGTACCAGCGAGACAATGAAATACGATCCAGGAAGTCCAGTTGGAGTAGCAGATTCATGCATTTTAAAGGTTTATCAGACGGCAAAACACTGCACAACGGTTTGTAATACTCAAAGACAGCATTTTATAACTCTGGAAAATTATCACGGCAGCAATTCTTCTATCTTAGAAATACAGCAATCACGTTGCCCACACCTCCACACAACGCTGCGGGAAGGAGCCAGCTGCTCGCTACATTATGAGTCATGACTTCATAGTCCCAACTTCACAGCCTGCGCGCTGTCATTGGCTGGAGCTGCACACCACCAACCAAAAGGTTGATGCCCAGAAACGTCCTGAACACAGAAAACTAAGAAGAAACTACAGGCAGAGGGCAGCGTCTCTGCAAGTACAGATTATTTTTGTATGAGTCTAGACATTCTTTTTTAGGAAAATTCTGCATATTCTACCTTTAAGCCAGGTTCAACTTTTTGCCGGATAACCCTGCATTGTTTTGCTGGAGCCCCCTATGTTGGCAGCCCTGCTGCGTAGGTAAGCTTGAAGGGTAAGCTATAGCAAAATAACAGAGAGATCAAAGCAGCAAATGGCTGGGCTCAGCAGAGGAAGAGAAGAATAGAGAGATGAGGAGGTGAAGGAGGAGGAGGTGGAGGAGGGGCATTGGAAAGGGAGAAGAGGATGGAGGGGAGAGGTGGAAGAGAAAGCAGGAAGACCAAAAAGGAGATGAGAGTTGAGAAAAGGAGGGAGGAAGAGAGAGCGAGAGGAAGTGAAGAGAACAAGAGAACATCCAAGCAGAGAAGATGCGGGAGGTTGAGAAGAGAAAGAAAAATGTGGACAACAAATGAGAGAAAAAACAGAGGGAATAAGGACAGGGGAAAAGTGAAGCGAAGAATAAAGCTGTTTTGTTGCGGTGTGATGAGAGGGGAGACAGATTATAGCCCACTGAAGAGAGGAGGATGAAAAGAGGACAGATGACAGGTGGCTCAGAGAGAGGTGCAAAAGGAGGGATGACAGGTAATGGCTAATAAAAGAGAATGAGGAAGAAAGAAATGAAGGAAAAGAAGGGAAAAAAGAAATGTTTGTAGGAGATGTGATGGTGAATGAAACACACTGTTTAATTATTTCATACTTATTTTCATTATGTTTGGCAAATAGCATCAACATTTTGGCAAACAAATGAACTGATATGCTAATATGCAGAGTCTTGTGAGGAAGTAGCAGAGCTTTTGAGTAAGAGGCTGAAGGAGTCAGCGCAGTGTTACAGTGATACTGAATGGACCTACATCCACATAGCAACAGTCTATTTTAGGTACAGTACAGTTATTACAGTATGCTTAGACTCTGTATTAAATATGTGTTTGCAGCCTTCTAATTATTACATATAGGCTTATACTTTTACAGACTTAAGGATTTTTTTTAATTTTGATTTTGTTTATTTTGATTGTTTAAAATCAGGTGGAAAGTGGTTATATATTACTAAACTGCTTTTCCAATTATGTTGTGGTGGCAAACATAATCGCTGCCTGGATTATGTTCAAAGGCAATGTTTTTTGAGTGAATGAAGTGCTACATTTATGACACATCGAAGTCACAGAGTGGTGGGGGTGGATAGCAGCTTTATAAAGTTCAGGACCCTCCTTAACCAAGTTCTGGTTAAGTGCCTAAACCTAAAATAGTTTAATAATGCTTTAGTTGCTAAAAATGGATATTGTATTAAAAAAAACATAATCACAACAGCATTAGTTTCCTTTTATTTGTTGTTGCACATTAGTAGCATATAAACTGAATTTCTAAGAGACAGGGTTGTACCAGAAGTTTTTTTCTGAGCTGTTAGAAGAGAATGTTGTTCACTATAAACTGTGGCAATCAGCATCTTCTTGGATAGCAGGAAACATAACTTTTAGGTGCATGTGGAACGTGCATGGAGGGAGAAATGTTGCCAGGGGTGACGGTTTGGGATTTCAGTCCATCTTTTGATGTGGAGGGTTGTGTAACTAAAACAGGATGTTCAATTTCTTAAAGTTGTCACCTAATAAATGTAGTGGCAGAATTTGCTTCTCTTTTAGCTTTGGTTTCGATTTTCGAGGACACATCCTTCAAAGCATCCAGCCCTTTAGCTAGGACACAGCTTACTGCATGTGCAGGACAGAGAAAAACAAAAAACAAAAACAAATATGAGCTAAAATAAGTTGAAAGATGTGCAGCTGTAGATTTAGGTGTTAATTCTCAGTGGGTTTGGCTGTACTGGCAACTATCCAGATATACACTAGAGTCATTTGAAATCAAGATTTACTCATTTTAAAATGAAAATGATGCAGGCTTTTCTTTTTAAATATATGATTTTGATGATCCCTGTACTTTTAAATATCAGTTAAAATGTCATCCAATGTTCCCATTTAATTTACAAATGCACCAATACACACGTCACACAGCTTCTCTCACTCAAGTCAAACAGAATCCTTTGAGGCTTATGAATGCACACATACACACAGTTATGCGCACATCCCCAGAAAATTGCAGGCAAAGAATACACCCACACGCACAACACACACACACAGACACACGTATACATGGGCAGACAGCACTGGAAAAACATCCACGCAAACATCTGCCTACACAACAACACACACACACTAAAATTTATATTGACTGAGGGGGAGTGAGAGAGAGAGAGAGAGCAAGAGAGATCAAAATGAGAAAGAATTACATAATTGAAAAATCTAAAACAGAGAAAAAAGAGAGTGAACTGAATGAGGAGGATATATGAGCTCTACCACATAGGTATGGGCACGTTTTTCTTCTGACATGCTGTCTGTGTAGTTACGGTTTGGTTATGTTTAGGCAACTAAAACTAACTTGTCAAAAGAGACCAATGTTGACTGTCGGTATGTGATGAAACCTAAACCTTGACCTCCAGTGTCAACATATGACGTTTTGAACACCCAACCTCCCCCCTAAGAGGTTTATTGATGCTATACAGTAACAACATGCCACTTCCTCCTTCAATTCCAACAGACAACAGTCAGCATTTGATGAATGACCGATGCTGTAGTTTTACTGTCGAGGACAGTCTCCATATTTAATTTCCTTGCAAGATTTCAAAGCTTTGGTTAAAATTTGCTGGGCACTTGGATTGAAACATATATTACTTCAAACAGAGGAGCAGGAAGTTTATGAAAGGCTTTGCAGAATGCAACTGCATCATTTTCTGGTTCTTATTAGAGTCTCTCGTGTGTGTGTTCAGCAGAGTTATTAATCACAGCACTGCCGCGTAGCTAGTACACTTTATCACCTATCAACACACTCGGAGTGCAGATGTGCAGAGCAGCAAGCCACTGTGTTCAATTAATTGGTCCATACAGCACTGTACACACAGAACACAATCAGGGGTGTGTTACATAAAGCTAATGTGACCTGGAGTCCAAAGCTCTGTTTATTCACAGAGCAACACACAACAGAGTGTAAAACCACTGCTCAACAGCCGCAAGTTGATGATTTTTAATTATTTTATATATTTGATGAGCCACTCTGACAGCTAAACAGCTCGTGAGTGTGTGCAGTATGCAACTAGTCTCTGTCCCTATCTTCCCTGAATTTATAGCGTAAAGCAAATGTCAATTAAAGTCCAAACTCTGGTGACTCAGTCGCAATGCAGCACATGAGAAAACCACACTGCACTCAGATAAAAACCCCACACCTTTGAGAACAGTTGGAATCAGTGCACACAATGCAGATGAGCAGAGCAGGACCTAACAATCCAAAGCTTGTTTAATAAATCATCACAGCAACATAGTCCAGCAAGAAACCAGTATGACTGCTCAGCACAACACATTATTCAATACAGTGTGAAAATATAGATGTCTGGAGGGTTACACAGATTACCACCAGCCTGGGTAAATTAAATCTGGTACATTCTAACAGATAAAATGTACTTTTGGTAAAATGTTCTGGGCACTTCTGCTACCCATCTTCAAGGGTACATACTTGGCAAACATAATGGGCTAAAACAGTGTGTGTGTATTGGAATCCTTTAGCAACTCCCTTTCCTTCTAGTGATGATCTCAGAAAATGGATATAACTTTGCAGGTCGAAATGCTGCATCAAGACGAGAGCTTTCAAATTTCATGTGCAGACAACTTCTCCTTTTCCTTTCTATGCTGGATTTTTCCTGCACCTGTACTTACTGGGGTTAGATGTACCAACTACTTTCCTCCTTCTTCTTATTCTTCTTCTTTGCTACATAAAAAAGAACACAGCACTTTAAAATGAAACCTGACAACCATAACAAGTCAGCTAACTTAAGTGCCCACTTTTGAAGATATGAGTTTAACTTACACATACAGTGCTGATGTGCTAATCAACCCCTGTAAGCCCCTGAAACGCCAAGTCTGAGCTTGTTCAGTTAACTCTCTCAGACCAGCATAGTTGGCAAAATCAGACATCCACTGCAAGTTAATGTGACCTGGAGTCCACAGGATGGTTTATGCAACACACAGAGAGTAAAAATATTGATTTTTGAGGGTTAAAAAATGACCTCCGCTCAGCAGCAAAATCCTAACAAATTTTGGCAGTTACATTAACAGGCATTCTGGCAGCTAACAGCCGAGGGTTCCTGTTCTACTTAAAGCCATAGTTGGCACACAAATGTGTGTATCATGTGAATCTTCACCCAGTGGACAAAAATTCCTTCCCTGTTGAGATACAAATTTGCAGCTTCTTGTGAAGTCCAAAAGCCCGCTGATATAATTAAAAATATGAAAAAAGAAAAGGAATGAATGGATTAAAAACAAAATGCCATCAATGTAAAGCACATTTCTTTAACAAGTCAGCTTTCCAAAAGTTATTTCAGTCCTGACTACACTTTTTAAACATTCTTTAATCGGGTCACTGTGTTCAAATAAACAGACCAGACCATCATCCTGCATCCATGCATTCATCCATTCAGCAACTGTGGCCATGATGGCTGAACAGAAAAAGCACCAAAACGTAAACTACATCAAAAGAAAGACATCCAAGACATCAGGATACCATCCATTAATAGTTTTGATTAACAGGTGATCTGTGTGCAGTGCAGAAAAAAAACAGCAATGAGCTCTTAACACCATACACAGATGGAGATGGTGAAAAGTGAGGAACCTGTGGATAAACCCTCTCAATGAGCTGGGGCGTTTTGTGGACAAATATCGACATATCTAGTAAAAAAAAATCTAATTTGGAACACAATAGTAATACTGTCAACTATGTAACTGTAAAAGAGTAGGATCAGCAGTTTGCATGTTGTGTTTATCGTATTGATTATCACAGAGTAATTAGGTTCTCTATACTATACAATCTGTTGTGGTGGATTTTAATTACAAAGCTGTTTGCTCCCCTAAAACTTAATGAGGACTTTTTGGTGGGAGGTCCCACATCTGTTCTAGGAAAGAGAGAGAGAGAGAGAGAGAGAGAGAGAGAGAGAGAGAGAGAGAGAGAGAGAGAGAGAGAGAAAGGAAAGGAAGAAAGTTGCTCAGTCGTCTGGTACGATCGAAACCTCACACCACTACAAACCCAGCACACAGACACACACACACTCACCACTGCGTGAGGTCTGTATACGGCATCAGGGAATGCTGTGGCTAGATTAACTCTGCTCTGCTCTCATTAGCTTAATCTTCTGTGTGAAACACACACACACACACACACTAAGTTAAGTACATATTATACTGAATACTGAAACCTATATTGTATGCTGAATTATATTTTTCTTTACTTTAAAGTGTTCATCCAATGGCCAGAGGGTCATTTTAGACTTTTAAACTTTGTGCTGCCACTTGATTGTCAGTCAACATCCATTTGGTGCACCCAGGACATAAAGTAAAAAACCTATTCCTATTGAGTACCCTATAATGTAAGTAAGTAAATACATGCATTTAAAAGCATGTCCGCTAAACAAACACATTCTAAATTGTCAATACACGTTTTGAAATATAGACATCACTTCTGGGTATGACAAAATGTTATATTTGTCTTTTCCTTCTTTTACTCTTTGCTCCCACATACACATATTTCACCTCTCATCCTCTTTCCCTCGACTATCCTTCTCTTTTTATAAAATATCAGATTTAGGGTTACCTCTCTTCGTCTTTCTCTGTCTTCCTTCCCTGCTTCACTTCCTCTTCTGTTTTGGCAGAAATGGACATTAGTGCTAATCTAGGAGCAAGAGGCTTAGTGTGACACACACACACACACACACACACACACACACACACGCACATATATGCAAGGGTGTATATGCACATGCATTGTTTATGCCAGCATGGGTGTGTGTGTGTGTGTGTATGTGTGTGTACGTGCATGTTGGCCTTTTGCGTATGTGTGCATCTGTGCTCTGTGAGAGTGCAAATTCTTGTGTTGCATTTGTGGTGTCTGTTTTTTGGGTACTCATCTGTGTGTATGTACATGCGAGCGCGGTCTAGATTTGTGGATGTGTGTGTATTTATGTGTGTATGTGTCTGTGTGTGTGTGTGTGTGTGTGTCTGTGTTTGTGTCTCTTGAATCTAGGCCACATCTTCAGATCTCAACACTAAAACGGCATCACATTAGTGTTGGATATTTGGAATCCAAAAAACTGTTCAACAGCCAATAGGGAGCAGTGATGACGGATTTAGCCAAACCTTATCCTGTGACATCATCATGTCAGTCAAACATCAAGGCTGCAATGAAACTGGATTTGCAGCATATGGAGAATAAGGTTCAGTGATTCAATGATTCATGTGAAGTGGGACAGAACTGAACATATGATAAAATCTAATCAAGCAAGTTGCTGGAGCAGGTTCTATTAGCTTTACCATTTTTATTATACAAAAATCTGTTTTTAATATTAATAATCTTCTTTTTTAAACAAATCAAAACTAGTTTTTCCTGTATTTCTATTTTGTACAAATAATTCTGGTGATTTGTGTTATCTTTATTTTGTCTTTTCTTGCATCTTGTTTATTTTGTTTTGGCATTCTTTCAACCATATACTTTAATTATTAAACTAATTATTATACTTTAATTACAAAATAAATCATTTATTTGAAGCCAAATAAAAAAACAGATTTGATTTGCCATATAGCACAAAATAAAAGTGTATCTGCAGAATTTGCTCATCAGTAACAGTGATTCAACTCTGCCAGCTTCTGACTTTGAACAAAAACTTCCCACCTACTGGAATAATTCAACTACTGCCCTGCTTTTCCAGATACATATCAGTATTTTTGCAGTTCTTACTGCTTACCAATAGAGGTCTATAAAGTCATTCAAGCCATCTCAAATGTTGTACAATCAATCACTTTGTGAGAGTGGGTGAAAAAAGCGTGTTAAATGTTTCACCTTTAAACCAAAACCATCAGTGAATGGAAGCTGGAGATTTGATATTCATATGTAGTTTAATATTTTCTGTGAAAAACAAGTAATCTGCTAATACTTATTTTTTTTTTTTTCTAAATTTGTCCTCTCCTCTCCTCCTGGTGTTTGCACAGACTTTGCATAATTCCAGATATCAGGGCTCATTTTTCTCTATCAGAAGAAGCCAGCATAAAACTTCCTCAGAATGCCATGACTCATTAGAAGTAAACAACAAGAAGCCAGAATTTAGGTTGGTCATAGTTTAATCCTGCTGAATAGTTTCATATTGGTGCTGCACCATGCTGATACATTCATGTCTACTTATTTAGAACTTATTTCTAAGCCAAAGCAGGAGGTTTGTTCATTAAAAAGTACAAATATGAATGATACAGATGCAAGTATTGGCTGGAACTCTGAATGGCCCCAGTACTCTCCCTTACAAGCGTGCAGCAGTGCCAACAAGATAAAACGGATGTGCATTTATTGTACTTGGCAAATTACGTGATTCTCATTTCAAGTATAACTCCTCATGTAGTTTCTGCAGGGAGTCACTGCACAGTAAGTTCAGGGTTAAAAAGGTCTGATGTGAACCTTTAAGAGTCACAGTCATGGGAGGGAGGAAGTAGGAGAATCTGACGAGAGAGAGAGTGTGTGTGTGTGTGTGTGTGTGTGTGTGTGTGTAGGTGGATATGGAGGTGAGGGAATCCTAAAGCTGTTTGGCACTCTTCATTTGTAGATTGGAGAGGGAAAGAGAGAGATTGAGAGGGAATGTGATTTGTCTCTCTCTCTCACCCTCCAGTGGTCGTATGAAAAACACCACTGTGCCACGGCCAACAAATCTTACAAACTCAACGACAAAACATGTTCTTTGTCGTTGCCTTTCAAAAGGACACAATGAAGTGTTTTCTGATCTCACGCCCCTATTGCGAATCATTTGTCACCATCTTCCAAAACTGTTACATATGCCTGTTACAAGGACTTTTCATATGAGCATTATCACTATGATTAAGGCTTGGATACATTTAGGCACAAAAACTACTCGGTTATAGGTTAGGGAAAGATTGCGATTACAAGAAACTGTCGGTGGGAAACAGTGGTCTCCTGACCTCCTCCCTACGAGGTTTTCGGCTCCGTTGTGCAACTTCTGCCTTCGCTACTGACAGACAAGTGTCAATATTCACACAGCCACTACAGGTCCTTGTCAGGTAAATGTAACATTGTTTAGATATTTGACCAAACTACTGATTGTGACATTTTTCAAGTCTGTTTACAGATGATGGGGAGTACTACTGTATATGTAAAAAAAAAAGTTGTATAAAGCCTTTTGTGGCTCCAGAGGGAGCTGCGCAAAGTCTGATAAACTGCCTCAAGTGATGTCACTACATTAGCCGCTACTAGCATAACACACTAGAATCTCCGAGTCGGCTGTCGACTAAAGTTGCATTGTGGATAATGTAGTCGCCATGTTTCGACGAGGATTAAGGCTTGTGTGGAATATGACAGCAGATATCTCTAGTTCTGCTGAATCAATTGTTATTCTTTCTTTCTAACTGTATTGTGAGTCTGATAATGTCATAGAAGTGCAATTGTTAAATCAGTAGAGTACTCAAGCTGACTTGTCTTTCTTGTTTTAACCATTGCGAATGAACTGCCCCCTCTGACAAAATTGCCCTCTGCTTTCTTATTTGACACCTTCCAGATATGTAGTAAATACTTGCATAGATTTTAGAATATAGATATTTTTTGGGTTGTTTACTTCTTTTTTGTTTTGTTTTCTTTCAGAAAAGATACCAATGTTTTGTTTTTCTTAATAGAGGCTGCTTTTATGGTAAATTGCTACATTTATATAGTTCTGTCATCCAAAGCGCTTTACAAGGTTTTTGCCGCTCATTCGCCCCAGTCATGCACACTCACACCGATGGGATCCAACCACCAACCCTGTGATCGGTGGACAACCTGCTCTACCTCCTGAGCAACAGTCGGCCCCTGTTAACTGGTATTTTTGATGGTGGGCACAATCTCCAATTTGAATGCAGTATTTTCATGCCAAACAATAAGTTTTTAGCTCCACTGAAGCTTTGGATGATGAAAAGAAATGTCACATTAAATCAACTCAGGTTAAGGCCTTTAACAGAAATATGTCTACGGGTCATTAGTAGTGTAAATATGTCAGGGTTTTAATATGCTATGGGTTTAATTTGAACATTTCTGACTTTTGCGACTCCCGTGATAGTGTAAATTGTCTAAAAAGACACTGCGGTAAGCATTAATATACACCAAAAAAACATAACACTTTGAAAGATGCAGCAATCACATTTATATTCTACACATGGGGGCTTAAAATAGAAGAATAGTAAGATATCAGAATCAGAATCAGAAATACTTTATTGATCCCCGAGGGGAAACTCTTTCGTTACAGCTGCTCACTGTCACGTCAGTGCACACAGGAATAGAAGTACTAAGCAAATCAAAATATAATACACTATAATACAGGTCAGATAAATTAAGTACAAAGTGGATATAAGTATAAAAGCTAAAATAAGTGTAAGTACCAAAGTGGGTTTAGAGGTTGATGAGTATGTACGGTATGATACAATGTAATAATATAAGTAATAAGTAATAGTGCAATAATGAGTACTGTCAAGTTAAGTGTAGCTTATTAAGATGATAATGAGACGGTGGATATTGCACAGCAGTAATAGAAGTATGAGTAAATATCAATAAATAGGGAATTTAAAACTGAAAACAGGGTATATTGCACAATTATTTCAACTATTGCAGTGATGTTAATGATCCAATGTCCAGTTTAGTGACTTAGAGTTAAAGAGTTTGATGGCCACAGGCAGGAATATGATTATGCCAAGCATTGTGGGCAGTTTGACAGTCTTCACTTTGTAAAACAACACAGCAACATTAAAACACCTCACAACAAAGCAGCACAATTAAATCACACAGGCAGAATGAACCACAGCAAACAGAGAAGGACAAACACTGGACAAACTCATATATGAGTTACACTGGTACACAAACAGTAAGACAACGTGACTAGAACGCAGATATGCAGGCAAGCAAATATCAATAAGCCAATATAGAAATATGAATATATCAGTTATGCCCTTGTGGAACCTCTTCCCTTTCATCTCCTCATATAATTTTCTCTCTTCTTCTTCTTACACCCTTTATCTTTTCAGTCTCCTCACAACCGTATTGTTGTTCTTCTTCCCAACCCCCATTATTCTCTCTTCTTCCTCCTTTGCCTGACATCCATCCCTTCCTCTGCATCCCTTGCATATATGTCTGTCCTTCTTCCTTCCATCTCCTCATCCCGTTTTCTTCTATATGCCCTCAAACTCACCTTCTTTAGTACCCTTTCACTCCACTCCCACTCTTTCTCTATCCTATTCCCTTCTCTTATTCTCTCTTTGCCACCCACCTTCTCCCCTCATCTCTAAAATTTTTTTTTTGCTGTTTAAACATCTGATGCAACCGAAAGCAACAGCACCCACTGCTGCTTCAATCTCACAATGCAACAACAAACTATCACACACCCCGGGCCTGTAATGCCACAGAAAGAACACGGCAGCCGCTGTGTTGTTCCCACAGCGGGCAGTGCACAATAACAACCAGCATCATTTCTTTCCACTGAGTCTGAGACTGTTTTCCTCCAAGCAGAGCTGTGGGTAAACAGAGTTGAGAGACTGCAGCCATCCCCACTGTATGACCTTCACTTAAAAATGTGTTGTCCCATAAGTGAATTTTGGCATGCAGACAGGGTTTGGAATAAAATCACAAAAAAATAACACTAAATGCATAAGATGATGAGATGAGACAATATAAGTTAATGATATCCTAAACAAAAAATCAGTTGATAGAAATGGAGAGAATTTTAAACCTTTAAAGTCTGGTACAGATAAAAGCCTGAGACTCCACCTGTTGATTATTCAATATAACTGCTGTTGTTTTTTCTGTAGGTCATATGCATGTGTTAACTTAAAGGCAATATACATTATGTACAGTAGGTGATACTCATACGTTTGAAGTAAGAGGTAATATACTGTACATTAGAGAAATCCCCTTCAATAGTCTGACGCAACAGATTGTTTAAACAAGCAAAGAGAAGACAAAGTAAAGCATCCACAAACTTTGACCAACAACATGGCAACAACAGTATCATATCTGTCATGAAAATAACAATGAGGACTAAGCATTCTTTTGGAAGCTGAAACATTTAGTATTTTCCAGCATTAGAACTACCATCGACCATTTTATCACCACCAACTACAAAGACACAATACAGCTGATAATTGATTATGGAGAGAGCATCTTACCTGTATTCTACTTAGATCATTGTTGAAAACGGACAGCACTGGTGCACATGGCTTTTTATTTGAGAAACCTTTGGAGACCTTTAAACATGGTTGACAGAGTACAGGTATGTCAGCAGAAACTGCCAAATCAGCAGAAGGCTACTGTAGCTGTTTCATCAGTGTGAAGCTAATTTGCATAACAATTATACATTGCTGTCTAGCTAATGTGTGGCTGTTTACCAAGCTATCTAACTAACCTAACATGGTAGCCAGAGCACAGTTAATGATATAAATCCTAACCAAGCATACTTTAGAATACAATACAATGACTGATACAGGAGCTGCTGGTGTTTTCTGATGTATCTCCCACTGTTAGTACTCTAGCTGCTGCATTTTGTATGAGTAGAAGGTAGATAATTGATGTCTTTGGTAGGCCAGTGATCAGGGCATTACTGTAATCCAGTCATGAGAAGTTGAAGGCATGGGTCAGTTTTGTTGCAAGCTGAATTGACAGATAAGATATTTCTAAGATGGAAATAAGCAGTTTGTGTAGTATTGTCAATGGAGGTTTTAAAACTAAGGTCTGATGTAGGATTTTCTTTCTTTTCACAGTAGATCCACAGTAGATAGATTAAAAGAATGTCAGTTTTATCTTCATTTAACATGAGGTAGTTTTTGCTCATCCATACAGCTGGTCAGTAGTTTCAGGCAGTGAGAGTCATCTGGCTTAAGGCAAACATATAACTGGGTGTCATCTGCACAACTACTGTGGCATGATCAACCCCGATCCTGATGAACATTTTGGATCTTTATTAATGAAAAGAATTAGACCTTTTCTGAAAGCTGGCTTCTAAGTCATAAACCAGGCCTGTCCAGAGACTGATAAGCTTTCCACAGCAACCTCCTCTGTCCCATGACCTTTGCCAGACTCAGGTCACTAATGGAAGGTTGAATGACAATTTCTTGATTTATGGCAGCCTGCAAAAACTCACAAGCATTAACAACTTAAGCCAGTCTAGTAAATTACAACTTATACTCCCTGATCTTGCATAACACGACTTGACACCACCGTCTTTTAAGGAAGTGAAAACCATCAAGTGAAAACCAGGACTTGTCAAACCTTGAGACTGAAGGGATAGAGAAAGTGACTTTGCCATGCAGAATCAAATTTATTAATCGATATGTTACATTGAGCAACAATGTAAGAAGAGTGTGGAACATCATGTTGTCATGGTGATGCCACCGTTTATCATGGCTGCTAAGAAGAGGAAATGTAAGTGAAATACTGAATTCCACTGCCCTCAGAGCACACGTGTGGATCTGATGACCCCCCTCCTCCTCTCACCCCTTGAGAAGAAAGACAAACAGACAAACAAAACACATTCCTGAGATACAAAGATTACTGAAATATGTGGAAATCTAATTTGTGTGATTTTATTTTACTATTTCATTTACTGTTAAAGATGTGTGTATAACCTATACATAATAATACATAATCATAATAGCAGATGCCATAACATATATTAGGCCTACCATGTATGACATTTAATTAACACTGTCTGTTAATTATTTAGGTTATAAGTGGACGATATGAAGATATGGTGGGAAGGTGAAACAACAGTTTTTCTCTGACATTGGTGTTTGCTGCTTTATCTTAATAGGAACAATAAGAAATGTAGATGAAAATTAGGATCTCCCATCAACATAGGTATGATAGCTAATTTACTTCAGGTGATTAATAATCCCTAATCATTCATTCATGGTTGCATTTATCCTTTCATTTGTGTGTCTAGAAGTATAGTTGCTTGTGTAGTCTAGTAGTTATTGTCCTGTGTGTGTAGTTAGTAGTTAAATAATCATTTATAAAACGTTGGTTATTGTGAGTTTGTGTGTATGAAATATTCTGGTCACTGTCCCCGAGACAAGAACTCTGTAGCAACTTCAGATCGAGACTAAATTCATTATTATTTAAAGTGATTATTAATTAACTTCTTCTTGTAAAGGAGTGGTGCCCCATTTTAAAATGAATATACTGAGTTAAACACTGTTATTTAATATGAACGCTGATTTTATAGCCGGAAGTGAGTGTAAACCTGCTCCTTCCTCTTACCAAAATTAAGGTCATTCGATATGATCAGTTTAATGCATTTAAACCTGCTGAACTGCTGGGTAATGTCACAGAAGGCCTACTCATAATTGAAGTAAATTGAAAATGAAAAGTTGGCAGCCCTGCTTTTGTATATACCAGACCTCTCAATTTCCATGCCTAAATGATACAGGACGTGCCAGTTAAGGCTACTGTGGCCACTTCACTAAAATTAAAACCACATTTCAAGAGTCTGACTGTTTCACTAAAATCTGAAATAAAAGCCAACTTCTTGTGTCGTGTTCAGCGTTCAGTGTAACAGTGTGTCCTTTCCACTAAAAAACAAGTAGATAAAGAAATCAAAGAGAGACTCCCAGTGGACACAGAGTCTGTAACAGCAGGCTTCCACATGAGAGGAACTGCTAGAGGGCAATTTCCCTAAATTTGACAGCACACATGGTGAGCCATCTAACTTCAATTTCAGCATAACTTTTCTCTTAAGTTTCATAATTTGTATGGGGAATGAATCCATGCAACAATCTGTGCTATTTGTGCCACCCGCTCTCCATTCAAATCATCTCCTTTAAGGAGAAAAGAGATAAAGGGAGGGAAGGACAGAGCTATTATTTCCTTGACTTTCCACTCCCACGCTCCTCCTATCCAGAAATCTTCTCCTTTTCTTCTGCCCACTACCCTACTCTCCTCCCTTCACTCTTTCCATTCTTTTTTTTAATCTTGTTTTGTGTCAGTGCTGTGTGTAAAATGTTTTGTTAAAAAATTTACATCTGTTCCCACAAAATGATGGATAGTAGATAGTAGACTAAATCAAATAATGGTTAAGAGCTGTCAGTAATTCAAGCCATTTGATAACACTTAGAGCCTGGACCAACATTTTAAAGATGATCAATGCTGTACTTGACAATGATTCACATTCATATTCCTAGAAAGGACTCCTCAAGTTTGTGCCTCAAGTCTTGAACACAGTCTGAACTTTATTGCCTGTTAAATGAAAAACTTAACAAACAGACAACACACAACTTTTTTTTTTTTCTGAAGATGGTTTTATCTTACCCAGTCAAATTTTGAAATTCATCTCTAACCCTGAAAGTGATACAGGACTAATGTGGTTGTGGATGGACAACAACAGGAAAATTATCTTTGACCCAGTCCTCATGAATTGCAGCAACAACCACTTGTTAAAATTGTGTATCTCATGTTTAAGATGCTTGACTGAATGGTCAACAAACTTTTTGTTGCCACAATCAGGGACTACAGTTTAAATGTTATTAGTTTATCAAAAGCAGGTAATGTTTGCCGATTTTGTCAGTTCAAGCAAGTGGAAAGCAGGTGAGGCATCACTGCTGGACTCCTCAGTGGCAGTGGCAGAAGTGACACCATTTGTACTGGAGGAAACACATGGTGCTACAGCCTTGCCAGGTCAACAGTGGCAGTTAGCAGTAACAGGGACCACAGTGTAATGAGAACTGGCCATACCAAACTGAGATTAAAAAACAAAAACTAGATATTAATTATACAGTAAGTCAAGACATCATTAAAGAAGCTTGTTTTAAATTTTATTTTGAATATGTTTGTGACATAAATCAGTGAACTGCTGTGATGGTGACTGGATGGGCATCTCCAAACACCATGAACTGATATGAGCATAATTCTCCAAAAGTGGTTCCTGTGATTCATACAATCGGAAAACTAGGACAGAGGAAAATTTGATTCTGAATATCATAATTGTAGCTGTAATAAGCTGTCAGGAAGAAACACTGTAATCTCTATAGACTGTTGGCATTTTGTTGACATGACCCTGAGACGAAGATAGAGTGTGTGACACATGTTAAGTGACAGAAAGACGCAGTGACACAAGAAGGGATGTGTTTGAGAATAAACCTACTACTGTTATTTTACCCACCTTTTTATGTATTATTTAGTGTGGTTCTTAAAATCTGTAACTTACAGTATAAAGTCAGACTGCTCATTATAAATTCATGCTACAGTACTTATTACTATTGCCTCGCTTTGATCACTGACTGGCAGTTAGTTTTCTAGCTCCTTCTGATGAAATAGTCCTTTACGGGATAAAATAATAGACACATATATGCAAAACTTTTGGGATTTTTTTCCCTGTCAACTCTTCACAGCATCGTCAAATCACTTAAAATAAGTACCTTAGCTACGTAAGTTAAGTTCATAAATTATATCGCGTGACTTAACTCCACACCCCCAGATTTGACTTAAGTCACGTGCTTACGTTCGTCAGTAAGTCAGTGGTGACTTTTGGTTTCACATACAAACAGCGGCCTCCTGGGTGAAAGTCCTGTTTAACCCATCCATATACCATATGCCTCCTCCCTACGCAGACTTTGCCGCTCTTTATACTACCTCACCTGACTTTCTCCTTTGCGCCCTTCATAATTACTACGGCCACTAGAGGTCGCTAAACGTAAATATGTGTTGTAATAAGCTGCTTGCAGCCGTATTTTTGGGGAGGACTGTCTCGCAAAATCACAGGTGTTAACAAAAACCTTTTATATATTTTTTCTCTTATTCCCACTATAAACAGAGACAAAAGTGAGACTATTTTGAGCTGTGCATGTCCTCAACAAAGTCATGTCATTCCATAACTTTCAGGAGCTTCATGTATTGATTTTTCAGCTCATAAAAAATTAAGTTACCCACAACTCAAAACTTACTTTCAACATTTCTATGCTTAAAAACCTATTTACTGGGAAAATGTGATTTCTTCTCACAGTGTGTGTAGGAGATCAGTTCTGTCATTACAGTTTCCACTATATAGGCTATACAATAACTGCAGGTCAAAGGTCATAGATTAGTGAATGCTTGGATTTGTTATCTTGTTCTTATTTGACACTTATACTGATGAGCAACTTCTCAGAGGATGAAAACATAAATGTCCTCACCTTGTTTCCTGCTCACCAACTTTCACAAAAGTTCCAAAATGTTGCCAATCCCCACCCAAAAACATACCGTTATAGTGCAACTTTTATAAATAAAAAATAAATAAATCCAACCTAAAAAAAACAATAACATTTGAAATAATAAAGTATGAATTCCGATCCATATGAGGAAGTTGAGAGTGATGCAGAAAGCACAAGTTCCCTTGCCAATGACAGCACAAGCAGATGTAAAGGCTCTAACTGAAGACATGATGTTCCTCATGCTCCAAATAGCATCAAGGAGAAAGAGACAGCGAGGGAGATAAAGAGAGACAGAGAGAAAGAGTGGGGAAGATTTTTTATTATTTTATTTTCCTCACCGATGGCAGAAGAGATTTTTGACACTGTTCTTCTCCCCGGTAGATCAAGGTTTAAACAGAAAGTAGACATTCCCAAATCTAGAACTTCCCGCCTCCTCTGACATCCTGCTGATCTCTGTCTCTGTCTTTCTACATTCGCTGTTTCAACATTACACCATGGAAGGGCGTCCTGTGTGTGAGTGTGCAACGCATTCTCATTCCCAGGGCGTCAAATACCGATAGTAGGAGACACCTTTTGGTTTCACATGGGACACAATGTCGGTCTCCTGGGTGAAAGTCCTGTTTTTGTTTGACCCATCCAACTGTGTGTGCATTAGTGTACATGTACATCTGTAAGAGGGAGATAGAGAATGAACAGTGGAACAGGAAAGAAGAGGACTGCGATTGTGTTAACATAGGAATTTCTCTCTACATTGTTCTTTTGTCCTTTACATAGCTATTTCATGCTCTTTCTTGATCTGTCAGTGTGACTGTAAAATATTCATGTTTCCCCAGTGTTCTTTTCAATATAGCACTGTGGCTCTTTGGCCTGCTTGCTCAGGCGAACACATCACGAATCTGCAGTAAAATGATCGTGTGTAAAAGAAGAAAAAAAACCCTGTATGTTCATGTCTAAATCCCCCAATTGTTTGACTTGTCAATCTTTCCAGGTGCCAAGTAGCTAAAACTCAGAATGGACAGCTCATCAAGATGACTGACAGGTCGTTGAGAGAGAACCAGACAAACTGAGGTGGGGTGAGGGTAGGATTAGCAATATAACTCAAGGTGAAAAGGTGCACACTGTAACTGCGGTCTTCCTAACACCTTCGACAGGTGAGGTTGAGACAGAGATGCACTTCCTCCTACAATGTAACACATTCAATGAAATAAGGAACATTTACTTTAAAAAGTTCAACTCTGGAATCTCACATTTCAAAGAGCTAAATGACCTCTCAAAATTAAAAATGCTCCTATGAGAAGGAGACAGGGCATACCTTGCTGCCCAAATATAGCAACATGCCACAACCTATGGGACAGTGAACAACCTACACACACACACATACACACACATAAAAAATGTACAAAATGTTGCAGTGTTTAGTTTTTACTTTTTGTATTTTAGCTGCAAGTCTGCAATTGGTTATTATTATTATCCTGTCTTAATTATCTGTATATATTTTAATATCACAATTCTTCTGTTTATGTATGTTTTTATTTTACACATGCTTTGGCAATGTTAATATCTGTTAACATGCCAAAAAAGTCCAATTGAATTGAATTTAATTAAATATAGAGCGAACATTGACACAGCAAGTAATATAACTTAACGTTAACTAGGTTGTGGGTTAGCGAACTGTTGCTACAGTTGCTGCTGTGAAGCTAACAGCCAGAGAGAATGACTTCCAGATGGGAGCCGAAACGTCTTGATTCTGAAAACAGTGTCCAGATGACTACGACTGAAACCTTTTCTACGATAGAACACTCCTGGAGAAATGAGGGACTACACCGTCTTAACAGCCAGAGAGGACGAGACGGTTTCCCAGAGCCAGCACAGCAACTCCAGACAGCGATACTCACAACTCTCCTGCTACTATAGCTAACGTCACAACAACAGCATATCTTGGCAAATTAGAAAGTAAGCTGAATGTCCGTGGGCAAGCAATTCAACCTGACACAAAATTGTGGCTGGATTAGTGTTGTGTGGCCCGGTCCGAGCCACTTTGTTTATTTCCCATTTACAGAGCCGGGGCTGAGTATAAATACCAGATTTTTTTTCAGCGCACACACTGAACGGACAGCTAGCGGACCGTGAGTAGATATTCACTGAATTTGACAAAAAGACGTGTATTGGATTAGAATCGCATACCTCACCTTTAACTATAAAGTCAGGCTTTCCCTAAACTTTGCAGTTTTACACAGATTTTTTATAGTCTTGACATTTACAAAGGAGCACAATGAACAACTGAGAAAGACAAGAGGACAAGATGCTGTATAACTGGTAAATGGACTGCATTGAGTAGGACAAAGAGCTTTACATTGCCTCACATTCATCCATGGACACACACGCACACTCACTCACACACTACTCAAACAGAACAATTTGGAGTTCAGTTTTCAAAGACACTTTCACATGTGGACAGGGGGAGCTCTCCCACCTGAGCCCCAGGTAGACTATGGTCAGCTATGTCTCTAGGCAGCCCCCCAAATCTCATAAGAACACATCTGCAACAAGGATTGTAAACCCTGACGCAGAGGAGAGGGAACTTTGTATGAGGTGAACTTAAGGTGAGCTGTGACAATGCACTGAAACCTGGATGAACTGGATTATAAAATACTATTAGGCAAACATTAAACTCACTGTATGATTTTATCTGCAGACTGTCCACACCTACTGGCCCAGACTGTAATTTTTGGTCTGATCAGCTGTGATACTCAAATCATGACTTTTCACCATATGAGCATTTATGGAATTGTCATTTGGGTCATTTTGGAAAGCACTGACAAACAAACTAGTTTATTTAAATAATTAAAAAAAAAATAGCTCTGTCATATCATGAACTATAACTCGACAGAAAGTATTGTTGCAGAGCCAGATTCTGAACAGGCACCAAATTGAGTAACCATCAAGACGCTTCCAGTTCTAATCTACAGCAGCACTTACTGTCGCAGTCACTATAGCTGGTCTTGCATGGCTCAACTCCATCAGCTCCTGCACAGGAGGTGAAATGAATTGACCTCTCCAGTCAGATGTTTCAGGCCAGAAGCAAATTGCCAATTTTGCTGAAAGACCAAATGAGAGAGGTTATTAAGGAAAGCAGATGGCAGATCTTCAATCTACCAAACTCTGCACAATAATGTCTTCTCTAGTGCTCTTAAAAGCACCCAAAAGGTGTTATTAAAGCACTTGGATTGAATTACAGGCATCACACCACGTCCCTAAATGTTTTCAGTGATATAATGGTTCCAGGTATTGATCAAATATGGTCTGGTTGTTAATTCTCATGCCTGCAGGAGTCACTGGGTAGTGGTGCATGGCTTGGTTATCTTGATTCTATCACAGGTGTCTGCCAGCCAATCGACCTCTTGACCCAGACGTTTCAGAGTGGAAGCAAATTGCCAATTTTGTTGTCAGAGCCTGCTGAGTTGGCTGGGCTTGTTATAAACAGATAGCTGCTCTTTCTCCCCATGAGCTGCCAGCAATGACCGTTCAACCTCCACAGTGTGTATCAGCCCTATCAAGTACCCATTCAGACAAGTGGCAATTCCAGTTTATGGTGAGGGTTTAATCAAAGTACAAACAACATTCAGCAGAGTTAAAGATAGCCAATGGTGATGCTGATTATATAACATCACATTGAGACATTTCCAATGCAGCTTTGGTGGAATTTGGTACAGTAGCATAAAAAAGTAGCTGTGATTTTGCTGAGCCAAAAACCAGAGCTACTTTCTCATTTAAATAAATAGGATATTTCATGTTATTAAATCAATATTAAAGTTATTATAATCTTATAGATTTAGATTTTCTATATATCCATCAATCGTCACAATTTCCTTTTTACTTTTGTGACTGCCATTTTCCTTACATTACAGTTCTATCCCTGGCGAGAATGCATGTGCAAATATCATAGCAATACAATAATTCATTCCAAAATAATTTAAAACTTTGGCAGTGAAGATCCAAACATGTTGCCAGTAAAGACTACTCGGTATGTTAGTGCCCCGTCACAATGTATAATGGAGACATTCATTAACGGGTGGTGCCAGAAGCTTGGTGAAGTGACTACTGGCGCTCTCTGACACTAACTAGCATGACATGGTGCAAAATAAACCCAGCAGAGGATGTACTTCCTGCGGCAGCTGAAGAAATTCAACCTGCCAAAGACAATGATGGTGCACTACTACATTGAGTCCATCCTAACCTCCTCCATCACCATCTGATACGCTGCTGCCACTGCCAAGGACGAGGGCAGACTGCAGCGTATCATTCGCTCTGCTGAGAAGGTGATTGGCTGCAATCTACCTTCCCTCCAGGACCCTGAGGCGAGCAGGAATAATTGCAGCTGAGCCCTCCCACCCTGGACACAAACTGTTTCAGACACTCCCCTTATAGTACAGTAACACTGTAAAGTTTTGCACATTCACTTGTAAATATGTTGCACATTCTGCTGTAATTTAAATAACATGTCATCATATTGTACATATTCTTTATTATTATTTTCTTATAATGTTTTTGTTTAATATTCTTTAACATCTTATTGTCAATTTTACAGTTATAATTCTTGACCTGCAGTACTTGCTTTGTGTTTCTATATAATTATTTATATTTCTACTGTGTTTATTGTCAGGCATCAAAATACAAAGCAAAAACCTTTGTATGCGTAAACCTACTTGGCGTTAAAGCTGATTCTGAATAGCTAATATGATAGCTTTCTATTCTCCAAATGCCACATAACTGCTCCAGATACGGTATTCCTGGAATGAACACCCTTAATAAAAAGTAATAGAAATCAAGCTTTATCAAATGACGGTTTACAGAGGTGCAGTATGTAATACACAACTTTCTGTGGGGCTAATCCTCGGTGTGCTAAGGGTTGCTGTGGGGTCAAGAGTTTGGCTGGTCGTAATATTGATTCATGCTGAGCTAGATAACTAATACGAGTCAAGCTGAAGCAAACCACTCTAATAATCTCTAGACAGGTCAGGAAGCTAGAATGGACTGTCTTTAGAGAAAATTGGGTTCTGACTTAAATTGAGTGCAAAACTGGAATGAGCTTCACTTCCTACATTCACCAAAATGAGGTGCAGTGCGAAATGCACAGAAAATAAGTAAAGTAGAGAGGTAGATGGGATTTCATGAGATCAGTTACACTGAGTGGAGGGGATGGGGATATGCGAATCAGTGGGGAGAGGGGCAGGTGAGGTACATCTTGCTTAGATGAGTTTTCAACATGTGACAGAAAAAGGTTATATGTTCACTGACACCATTTGTCAGTGCCTTCCAAAACCATTACAAATGACCGTTTCATAAAAACAATTCATATGACTGTTTTCTGATCTTCCAACTTTAAGTGTGATTATAGTTTAAGCATAAATACTACTTGGTTGACGTTAGGGAAAGAGCTTAGTCATGGCTAATGCGATGCAAACAGTGGTCGCCCATGTCAAAGTCACACGCTTGGTTTGCCCAGCCTTCATCATCAAAGGTTTGCTCTGCTGATAATGTCACACTATTGCTGCCTTTGTGCCTCACAGATAACAGTCATTATTCACATAGGGGATTGTATAGAGAACTGAACCTGGACCTACTGGTTAAGGGACGCAGAAAATACAAAGCACTAATGACAAGGACATCTTGTTTGCCCCAGATTGCCCACAAATTATAGATGGACGCTAATGAGGCCTGTAATTGCTAACAATTGCAAAGGTTTGTTTCACTATCCCCGTGGGGGACAGTCATTGACATAATGCTTTCCCTAGCCCCTTACCCTAACCTTAACCATCACAACTAAATGCCTAACCTTAATCCTTACCCTAACCATAACGCAACTGTAACCTGTACCCTAAAACAGTCTTAACCCTCAAAAAGCAGTCTCTACCCGTGGGGACCTCAATTTGTGACACAAGTCCCCACGGGTGAGTGTGCATTCAGGTTAAAGTCCCCACCGGGATATAAGAACATGAAACACACACGCACACGTACACACATACTCAGTCACTAACACACTACGGGTGATATGTTGAAATGTAATTGGGGGGGTTGGTTTTGTACCCAAAAAAAAGCTGTACAGTACCCCTTCATCCTCCCCTAAACAGCAGCCCTTCATCAGCGCACACACACACACACAAAGTTACATATACACATAAATTTGGACGGTTTTGATGTTATATACTGTATTTTATATATGTTGTGTTATTGCTAATATTACTGTTTTGGTGTATTGTCCAAATATTTGATCATTTTGTACTTTGATGCTTTGGCAGAATTGTTTTTGAAACTTTCATGCCAATAAAGCCTTTGAATTGAATTTAATTGAATAGTTATAATAAACAGAATACCAGCAGATAGTGGTCCAACAAGGGAGTTTGGAGTATAGATAAAATATGCCTGTCCACGTTTGCTAGGTCACAAATCTATCAACGCTTTGCTATTGCTATTAGCAACAGAACATTCAACTAACACTAACTGCTGGTGGCAGAGTAAATACATTGTTAAATAATTATATACACATATACAATAAAATAATAAATAAAGCAAAAATGTATAAGTATATATTATTACTGTTATGTTTTCAATTTGTTTTCCATAAGTGCTTCATTCATCAGTCCTGACTAGCAATCTACACGTCGCATTGCAAATGTGCTTCACACACATCAAAAAGGAAATTAAGACAAAGCAGCAGCAGCAGCAGCAGCAGCAGCGGGTTAACTGACACATGGAGCTGCAGTCAGTGATAGCAGGTTAGAAGGTTCTAGTGCTGGAGGAGAGAAGAAGGAATAAAACATCCACCCACACGACTGTAGTATCACCCAGAGAGAGATAGAGAGATTGAGGGCAGAGACTATGAGGGAGAGAGGGCAACACAGAGAGCAGGAGGGAAAGAGAGAGAGACCAAAGGAGTGAGGTAGAGAGAGTACTGGGGGTGGAGAGATGAGAGAGCAAAAGAAAAGGAGGATTTGACTCCTAAATTTAGCTGCTAAATGCGTCTCATGAGTGCACACACCGACAGACACAGCAGCCATAACATCTGATATTCAGTGTTGAATACCAGGAGGATTTTCCTATTTAAAAAAAAAACAAAACTGAGACATTTTTCATCATATCCACAATACATGATGTATCACTCCTGTCAGTTTGATTGAACATACCGTAGAAACCTGGTGTGAATGTTATAGATGTTATGATTGAAAGGTACTCACAACATATGAAGAGACACTAAAAAATGTTGTCAAATAACAAACACCAGATTAGTATAAGTGATGACCTTGCTATTAGGGCAACAGAGTGATTTCTTTTAAATGCACATGACTGTGTGGGAAAAGTGAGAGCATCTTCTTTAGGACTCTAAATTTGTTTCTATCCACAACAATACAACAGTAATTTGGATTTCTAAGTTTTCTTCTTCACAAAATGTCATCAGACCCTGTAATAAATGAGCTTACATTTCCTCATCGTCTCTATTGTCTTTGCCTGAGAAATGATCATATTCCCCACTCAGTTTAGATGATGTTAGTTTGCTCACCAGCAACAACAGCATATCTTACCAGCTAGTCACTGCTGTCTTTGTTTTTGTTTTTTTTACCAAGAAACTAACAACAAGTCAATGGCTACAAGCAAGTTCCTGGTTGTCACGAGTTAATATCAACACCCATTGTTCGCTAGACTTATAGTTCAGGACGAGAGCAAACTCAGTTACAGTGTCAATTTCAGAGGAGGAAAATCTATTGTTTTATTCTTACACCTGTTTTGGTAATTTCATTGCTCCAAAGAACACATTTGGAGCATTAGAGTGTGGCATCTGAAGTTGTGTTTAGGCGGATCAGGCAGTGCAGTACAATTTTGGTACTTGTTTTGGTGGAAATAAACCCACGTATCTGCAAGTTTTCACCAAAAAAAAGCCCGAGATGGAACGATGTGTATATTCCATCTGCATTGCACTGGTGAATGTGCTGCACATAATTACATACTGTTCAAGTTAGATTGTCACGCAAGGTTAGTTTTGGTTACCGTAGGTTAGATTAAGTGAAAGTAGTCAGGGTAGGTACGATTAGGTTAGGTTGGATTGGGTGAAATTAGGCTAGGTTATTTTAGGTTACAGTAGGTTCTGCAAAGTAGGTTTGGTTGCAATATATTGGTTTGGTTTTAGTGTGTTCAGTCAACTTGCATGCCCACAGTGTGAATGGTGTCTTTGGCTTCATCACTCACAACATGAATTTAAAAGACATAGAAGCAGATTATAATATGTATACTTTAAGTAATTCAATTGTTCCAATACATTACCAGGATCAAACAAAATAGGTCCACAACACAATCTATGTAATTCATGAGTTATCAGTGTCTCCGCTGAGTAAAGTTATCATTTTAAGAGTTGAGTAAGTAACATGTCTTTATAGATCCAGAATGTACTGTATTGGCCACCTCGAACAAAAGTATAATATTGAAACATAAATGAACACACAGATGTAATGAAGTTGTTTGTATTGTCATTATAAGCCCTCTTATAATGCTGTATAAACTGTGCTATTTTCTCACTAAAAAGATAACATGATAACACAACTATCAGTCTACTTACAGATGTAGCCAATAAGATAAGTAAGAAAATATGATGAGCTTTGTTGATCCCTGAGGCAAAACTGGGTCACTCCAGCTGCAAAAAAATAGCCTCTGAAATAAATACACAAAAATATGTTTAATACTAAAGATGCAGCATCTTGGTCCTACAGTCATGCATGTCTGTTGTCTAGTGACAGACATGTAGATGTCTAAGATTTGAAGATTTTCACTTTTCACATTTCAGGAAATAAACACAGTTCATGCAGCATGTGAAAGGGAGGGACACAGTAAAAGCGCAGATGTGATGCTGCACATATAACACAAAATATCTCAAATTAAACTGACAAATTTAAATTCATATTACAAAATGTCAGTTCCAGGCAGCAAGCCAGTCATGCTATTTTGGTGCTGTACAGGATCCCTGGCCTTCATTAAATGATTGAGTGATTTCCTCCTGTTCAAAGGAAATCATTTTTTTAACTGAGAAAATTCTAAACATTAGCATGTCGTATTTATTTCTTAGTGTGCATATTCCTCATTTGCTGCACAGGGAAATGCAACTTTAGGTGGCTCTAGTAGCAACTTCATATTAATTACAACAGTAAAATTGAACATCTATATCAATAGCATCACAAGCAATCACCTGTGTGGGTCAGGGGTCAAAGATTGTTTAACTACTGTTGAAATTTCCCTTCTTAGAGCAGGTGTTATTCTCTTTTCATTGGTCAGACTTTAAAAAGAACACTCTGGCAACTAGCTGATTGGAGGAAACTAACTCCATCTGTGGCCACGAAGGATGTTTCTCTTTTATGTCTATGCATCAACTGCACCCATGCCAGTTTTTGTGTTTTATTTGCACTTATGCATTCATAGAGTAAAAAGACACTCTTGCATTATGAAAAAGTCAGTTTTTGAACACAGAGTGGAATCAGTGTCACCACACTGATCCTTGTTGAAAGGAAGACATATGAAGGTTTTTATTCCTTTCAGCTGTGGGTTTTTAAAAATTGAACAATAACCATCAGGTATCAATCTTTCTTTCTACAGCGAATTCAAAGTGGTTCTGTTATGAAATCCTTGATATTCAAGAGTATGTGGTGGCAGAGAATGAAACTATAGTTTTATCTTACTAATCTAATTTTTCCAGCTGCTTTCAATACAGGTATGTTCTCTATAAACTTGAGAGACTGGCTGATTTTCCACTGTGTAAAAAATTAGCCTGACCTTTGATCCTGAACACTTTAGCAGATTTAAAACCCAAATATTGACCTCATAACCATTAATGCTGGTTTCCTAGGACACAGATTAATGTTAGTTCTAGACTTAAGCAGCCTTTCTAACTAAAATTGGCTTTTGCAGGCTTAGTTTTGAAAAGTTTCACATAGGATTTCACATAGTCTTCAATCAATTATTGATCCAATTTCCTGTTGAAATAAAACCCTAAATCAAATCAAGCTTTAAATTAAACCTCCAAGAAGGCAAGTTTAACTTTAGATTAATTTCCTGACAAACATGGGTTACTTTGATTATTTCACTGACTGACTGACTCTCTTTAAGTAGTTGAGGATGTCTTTGATATATTCATTTGTCACATGCTTTTGGTACATTGGTTCGTGCTTTTTGTTTTTATAAACACTCATCATTATTGCTGATGTCATTTCTCCAACACACCTTACCTACAAATACGATAAATATATTATTTTATGAGTGGTGGCCAGTGCTATCCTGTATGCTGTTGCATGCTGGGGCAGCAGGTTGAGGGTAACGGACGCTAACAGACTCAACAAACTGATCCGTAAGGCTGGTGACATTGTGGGGGAGGAGCTGGACTCTCCTGAAAGGAGGATGCTGGCCAAACTACACGCCATCTTGGACAGCGTCTCCCACCCACTCCATGACGTGCTGGTCAAACAAAGGAGTACCTTCAGCAGAAGACTCATCCCTACCAAAATGCACCACAGTGCGCCACAGGAAGTCATTCCTGCCTGTGGCCATTAAACTCTTTAACTCCTCCCTCTAAGTGTCAGTCTGTATGACCCTAGGTCACTAAACTGGGCATTGGACCATTAACATCACTGCAATACTTGAAATAATTGTGCAATATTCTGTGTTTAATACTCCTGTGCAATATACTCTTTTCAGTTTAAAATTCCCTATTTATTCATATTTATTCATACTTCTATTACTGCTGTGCAATATCCACCGTCTCATTATAATCTTAATCTTGCTACACTTAATTTGACAGTACATGCACTATTACTTATTACTTATATTATTACATTGTATTATACCGTATATACTTATCATCAACCGGTAAATCCACTTTGTACTTTACACTTGTTTTAATGTTATACTTATATCCACTTTGTACTTAATTTATCTTACCTGTATTATAGTGTATTATATTTTGATTTGTTTAGTACTTCTATTCCTGTGTGCACTGACGTGATAGTGAGCAGCTGTAACAAAAGTTTCCCCTCGGTGATCAATAAAGTATTTCTGATTCTGATTATTCACTCCCGTGCCCAGTTAGTGTCAGTTCGGTGCATGAAACTCTTTCATCAGCCTCCGTTAGTTTTAACTGCAAAGACCCGTGTTTTAATGCCTTTGTTCATTATCTGCAATGTGCAAACATCAGATTTCCACACAGTCACAGAAAGTAAAGTCCTGGTCATAGTTCAGTTATAAAATCCTAGCGCACCACAGAGCGTCTCTCACACACGAGCTGAGAGCGTTGGAGCAGCAAACAGACACAATAACGCTGCCCTCCATTTCCATTACTTACCATTATTTTCATTCTGCCATGATGTTTCTACTGCATTGCTGTGCACAATGACGCAAATAGAACGAAAATGTAGCAATTTGACTGACAAATACGGGGTCTTCTCGTCTGATGACCATCAGTAATCATTGACTTTTAGGGGGCAGCCCTAGGGAGCATAATGCTGTAACATGCACTTTACTGGCTATGTTAACATGCATCTTTACATTATACAAAAATAACTACAGGTGAAATCATCTCCATATGTGTATATTGAGACATAATGTTTTTGTAATATATTTTCATCAAAACTGATAACTAGTCTGTTAAAAGGAAACCCTTCATGCGGGGCACAGTGCTGCACAGACAAGTAGTGATGTTTATATTTTCCTCAGGCAGTGTGCTGTAGTGGCTATCAGCATGATGTTATTTACCCATTTGGAGAAGGTTTTTGATGTCACATTTGATTACCTACCCTGTTTGGTGCCTTCCCTTTGCTGTGATCTGTTTTTTTACTGGCATATTCAATTATCTCCCCTCTCTTATGCACTTTTGCTTCACATGCAGTCATTTAGCTAGTTGTGGATGTTGTGCAGCCTCTTCAGCCATTGTGAGCAGCTTTCAAAAGGCTGATTTAAAATTTTTCACCATCTGCGGTGCTTTTGATGTGCAACCACTCGTTGTTACAGCAGGTCTTTCACCCACTTCACTTGTTGTAAACAATCAGGGAACTAATTTCTTTTGTCCACGGTAGCAGCAATATCAAATTCATCCCCAAACTCACCTGCCAGGTTCATTGTTTTTAACAAATGATACGATGTTTAGAATGAAAATGGACTCCCAAATGACAGCAGTGTGCTGCCAATGTGGCAGTTTGAGCAGAACACTCCAGCCAAAACCAAATTTTTATAGGCATTTGTCTTGTGGTTAATAATAATTTCCCATTGTCATTGTTAGTTGGCTCCTGCTGTTTTGGAGAGATATTTAAACCTGCCAAACCTTTTTTTTAAACATTATTTTTAGAAATGCAAATATCTGTTCCAAATACAAAAAGTGAGACACCTTTTTCCCGACCACAAACAGATTATATTAAGGGAGCACACAATGAACGTAAAATTCTTAAACTGTTTTGTAGAAAGTAGTAGTGTAACGATCGGTGGAAGCATTGGGAGGAGACATTTAACCTCAACTCTAATAACTTGAGTTCATTTCAAATGTCTTGAAGTGAGGTTTCTCTTCAGCCTTCCTAACCTTACATCAACCACAATTCTTGTTAGCGAATTGTCTCACACTTAAATGAGGTTTTAATCAGTGCTGGGGAGTATTGACACTAACAGTTTAACTACATTCTCAGTAGTGCTTGGGTAGCACAGCTTTTTTCTAAATCATTAGCAAAGTAATTGTTCCACTAAGTAGTAGGGTGGCGCAATGAAATGCTACTTTGCCACATTCTATGTTCTCTTGAAGAAAAAAGAAAGCTATTGCTTCACCATGCATACAGACAGGAGGAGGGAAGAGAAACTGAAACTTAGTTTTGGTAACTGTGTAATGTAATACCATGTTATTCAAATGTCAGTGAAGAGTATCAAACTACACAGACTGGAGTCTCTGACAGCTAGATTAATTTGCTTTGTGATGTATGTGGTGTAGTAAATGAGTGCACAAAGTAATGAGTGCATTTATTTATTACTTAAAAGTAGGGTTTCTTGATGTGGGATGATGTAATAAAACCTTTTGTATGTGTTACAAACCATGTATTAACAAACCACGTCAGGTTTCTGCACATTTCACAAACTTTTTTGTGGTGCTTTATTCGATTGTGCAGCTGAAGACAGACAGAAAAGGGGGAGAGAGAGAGGCGATGACACGCAGCAAAGGGCAGCGGGCTGGAGTCGAACCCAGGCCGCTGCGGTAAGGACTCAGCCCTTGAAAGCCAGGGTTAGGCACAGGTAGAAAGCAAGCTGCACATGCAATCGGAGGAAAATATCAACACAGCCGACACAAGCCCTAAGCCTTGATACATGGTTCGCATGCTCTACCCAGCCTGGTCTCACCAAATGGCGTATGAATAACACGCCAATGTCTTAAGTCTTTTTGCGTGTTATCACAAGGCATCATATTTCACGCCATTTAGTCTCTACTGACTTCTATTGTGCAGAGAAGGCGTGTCATTTGACGTGTGAATGTCATATAGAAAACAATGTCAGGTGACGTAATATATAGAAACAGCAACAAACAAATGCCGGACTGTCACCCAGGAGACTGGAGTTTGTGTCCCGTGTGAAACCAAAAGTCAGTGTTGACTTACTTAAAGTTTTAAGTTATTCAAAGTTTTCACCTACTTAACTTCCGTTACGTACTTGACTTAGGCCACATTGCTTATGTCACGTGATTTACATGACATACTTATTTTAACCCAAACCACGTAATTTTATTGCCTAAACCTAACTAAGTCACGTGACTAACATAACGTACTTATTTTAAGCCAAACCATGTAGTTTTCTTGCTTAACCCTAACCAAACTGCGACCATTTCACAACGTTAACCACATGTTTATTATTGTTATCATGACGACGGAGGTCACCTGACTATGACGATGAAGGTCACCTGACTATCGGTCACCTGACTTCGTCCTTTCCTACACGTCCAAAACTCATGAAATGCGGCATCTGTAACGGCGTCAAATGACACGAGAAAAGCTTAAAATGCGTCGGCATGACACGTGAAATGTCCTTAAAAGTAGCTTGCCATTTTTACGCCATCTCATGAGATCACGTTGCTCTACCAGGTGAGCTGCCAGGGTACCCTAATTTGAGACAATGTTGTAAATATACTGTACATTCAGCAAGTCCTCAAACCTAAAAATAAAAACAATTGTATGTTGTCATTGCCTAAATAAAAGAGGGGTTTTTTGCAACACCCATCAGCAGAACAGCTGTTTCTCAGTGACTTCTAAAACTGTAACAAAACGATCATTTTCTATTCCGTCATCTTTTTGTTTAAGGTTTGGTTAGGTTTAAACTGGTTGCACTTCAATACTATCAGTCAACCTCATGCAAAAGGCTAATTCAGCTGGTCGGTAATGTCTAGAAAGGAAACCACCAAGACTAAGCACAAAAAGCATTTTAACAAGAATGAGCAGCTTACTCTGGATGAAGCACCTGCTTACAGTTTGTATTTTTGTCTTAGGTTATCGTTTGCCACTTCCTGTGGAGTAACAATTGTCCACATAACTGCCTAATAATGGTTAGTCTATGTTGCCTCGAGGGAACAATGTATTCAGCTGCAGTCCGAGTTTGTGATTAGGGCAGAACGAAAGCAACTTTAGTCAATGGGAGCTTCCGTATTTTACGGTTTACTCTCTCTGTTCTTTTTCATATGCAGCAGGATATCTTAGAGGTTAAATGAAAAGGTCACAGAGTGCCAGTTAAATGTCTTTTTGTAGCACCCTGAACATGCCTGAACTCTGAAATGTACTGTGGGGTTTGTTTATCTACAGCTCCAGTAAAGGTGAAGGTTTGACTGTTGGAGCAGGATTTGGCTGCCAGCTGATGGTAATTTCCCACCCCGATCACACATCTAGTTTGTATTATCTGTCAGCTGTTGCAAAGTTTCAGCTGGAGTTTCACTGTGGAACTGATAATTTCGGTGCGTGAGGCACAATTATAAGATGCAGATTTGAGATGAAAATTGGCTCTCATGGAAATAATGCAGAGGCTTAGCAGCTTTGGGGTATATTTAGGTTCCAGAACACGCACGCACAAACCAAGTCTGAAATGGTTTGACAATATCTGTGGCTTGGTGGATGGCTTATACTCTCACAGTCTCTCACATACACACACCTGAGCCTTCTAAAGTATCATAATCAGTTTTACTTTTTATATACAAACTGTATTACTGTTCAATGTTTGCCACCAGAATTAGCAGTATATATCTTGTCCATACAATAACTTAAGTATGGCAAAGGAAGTGGATAGTACAAGCATATACTTTTTCCATTTAGTTAAAAATTGCAATACCTTTGGACACAATTGTCTTTATATAAATTGTGTGAGATTTTCAAGTATACTTATAATTATTACCCCCTGTAATTTGATTTCAGACACCCTTTTCAAATGAACTCCATCTACATATACAGTATTGTGTAATGAACATCCTTTTTTTCAATTACCGAAATACATAAATAGTTTTGCTCAAATTTTAAATGTTGACTGTAAAGGGACTGAAATGTTTGAAGCTAGTTAACATCCTTCTTCTGCACTTGAGCCATTGCTTTTCATGCATATGTGAGTATATTGACTGACTTAAATGGTAAATGGACTGCATTTAAATAGTGCCTTTCTAGTCTTCCAACCACTCAAAGTGCTTTACACTACATGTCAACATTCACCCGTTCACTGATGGCAGAGGCTGCCGTGCAAGGTGCCAACTGCTCATCAGAAAGAATAACTAATGCTCATTCACACACACTCACACTCTGATGGTACAGACTTCAGGAGCTATTTGGGATTCAGTATCTTGCCCAAGGACACTTCGACATGTGGGCTTGGGGGAGCCGGGGATCGAACGGTCAATGTTCCAATTATTGGACAACCCGCTCGTTCCTCTAAGCCACAGCCGACACAATAAGTCTTGATATTTTCCTCAGATTGCATGTGTAGCTTGCTTTCTACCTGTGCCTTACCCTGGCTTTCAAGTAATTTGCCTGAGGTAAATTTGAATTTTTGCTGCAGGGCACATCCACTATGCTTATTCAAATTTAGTACAGAGGGACGGTTGATAGTTTCATTGACATTCATTCGTGGCACAGAGTCATTTTGGCAAGAAAAAAACATGTTTTGAGACAGATATAATTGTCCAGCCGGGTCTCATATTTTACAGCATTCCATAATTTCCCATATTTCACTCTAGCCAATAAGTCCCCTCTTCATTCCCCACCTAACACACATTCAACACTTACACGCAGACATGTACACACACACATCCATTGTTCAGAGACAAAGTGCTCCATGCTTGTCTCCTCTCAGATTACTGTAGGTTGTGCCTATCACCATCTGTCAGTTACTGCACTTAGTTGGGGAGGAAGAGTGCCATAAGACCTGCAGTTAACAAGGATTGAATTAAACTGTCAAAGGTGTGCGTCTTTGCTAGGACTTGGGAGGTTTAACAGATACTTTTACACCACAGATTGTCCAATGCCTTGTGCCATTACTCCATGTATTTAAAGTTTATCTTTCATGCTGTTATATTTGTTAGAGTGGAAAAGCCTTTAAACCAATAGCCCAACTTCGGATGCCACAACTGACCACTGAAACCATAACTTATGAGGGTGCTCTGAGGTTGGTTCCAGTCGAACTGTGGTACAGTTTGTGTGCAGTTTTTTTTTTTTTTTTTTGAATAAGGACTACACAAGTGGAATGTGGCTCGAAGAAGAGTAAATACGTCTGAAAGCAGACCAACCTCAACTGAACCAGTTTGGACTCAATTAAAATTATTATGAAAACAGTCAAAAACTAGCTAGCTGAATTTTAGTGAGGTGACCGTGTTTTCTTTTTCATTTTTTTTCCCAGGTCCGCAGCTATAATCACCTCCAACGTATCAGAGGTAAGATGATTCACTGGTTGATATCCAGCAATAAAATGAGAGGCAAATATCAATACTGTAATAAGTCATTGCATTGGTCTGACCCTTCTGGATTCATACCAGGCATACTAAACATTTATGATCTCCTGTTGCTGTAAGATGTGCTAGATAAAAGTATCCAGCAAATGGCATATGTCACGTGAGGAGAAAAACACTATCTATTGTGCTGGAACGGAGGGGGATATTGGGATGTTTGCCTTGATATGCTTGTGTTCCCTCTTGTTTTCAAAGTGACCTTCTCCAGTCTGCAGTGTAATGTTTGGTTCTCTGATGGTTGTTTGATGCTGTTTGAAGTCTGGCTGTTGCAGTTTCTGCTGAGTGATTAGAAAGATTGTGATGAAAGGATATATGGGAGGGGGAGAGGAAAACAGGCACACTCACACTTCTGTCTCTCACACATGTACATTTACTACAGTACATTCTCTATAGGTTTTCTACAACACTCACCCTTTCGCTTTCTTCGCTGAGCTGTTTGTGTATGATCAAAGCAAGTTAAAAAATAAACCTCACAAAAAATCTGAACTCTGTGTGAATCACTTTCCAAAGGCTTTGAAGAACATGAGGTACCTAACAAACTGTAGCATCAACACTAACCAGCTCAGAGCTAATTAAATGGTAGCACTAACTAATTAAGCCAGCTGAACAGCAATGCAGCAAACACTGGCAAACAGACAACACGGTGTCACAGGAAAACAGAGAGCCAACTTTTTCTGTCGCTGCAGGAGAACATGTCTTGGTCATCTCAGCAGTGCCACTTTTATCCAGTCTCCTATGTATTCTATTTATATGGAAGACTTCTGAAATGGCCAACATTGCTAGTAAAGAAACAAGCCTAATGTTCATATGTGGTACAGTGGTCAAGGTGGTGGATGGGCATTTGTTTGCCTTCAAACAGTGTTTAGTCAATGCTGAAATATCTCTTAACCATTACTAATTTTGGCATCAGATGTGATAACAATTTACTCAGAAATTTCATCACATAGAAAAGGGATGCAGTAACATCACCAGAACAACGTGTCCAACATGGCAGGAAACAAAGGTCGTGCAAATCATAAACAAAGCCCCAGTATAGCCACTGTAGCATTAGGCCTCACATTCGAATGTAATTTATTGGAGATACAGAGTCACTAAGACCAGTCGCTTACTGGAAGTTGTTTTTCTATGTTCAGAAATAACAGACATCAGATTGCCCCAATCAGCCAGTGAGAAGTATTAACTACAGTGGGTGAAAGCACGAACATTACCTAAGCAGTGTTATAAATCATCAAATGGGAGGAATAATACTTTGTATTTTAGATGTGCATACAAGTGTCTGACCAGTCCAAAGACATGCAGGTTATGTAAACTGCCAGGTGTGAATGTAAGTGTGAATGGTTGTCTGTCTGTGATAGGCTTGCGACCTGTCCAGGGTGTATCCCCATTCTTGCCCATTGGGAGCTGGGATAGGTTCCCAGCCCTGTACACATGACAAGCTGGTATGACCAACACGTCTTTATACCTAAACAACAAAATATGTAGTTTATTGGAGAGTTTTGAAAACAAGTCACTTGAGTGTTTTCTTATCTGACACCTCTGTGGATAAGGTCTGATTAAGTTAAGGCAATTCAAACTGCTTGATTAAGGTAGGGAAAGTTTGTGGTCATGGTTAAATCAAACCAGCATTGACTGTTTTTCGAGACGGGACACAGAGCCTGCTCTCCAGTGTTGAAGTCAAACATCCAACCGTCTACCCTGACTTCCTACCTAAGACTTTTAGTGGTGGTTTAAGAACGTAAGGCTACTGTACACCTTGGTCATTTTAACCAGACCAATGCTGTAATTTTGTTGTCTGGAAAGCCAACTAAACAATGTTGCAGTATCTTAAAGTCCCATGCAACCAAAGCAGCCCAAAGAGCAAAGGAAGCACATAAAAACAGACTTTTTGAAACACACACACAGACACACACATATGCTTTCTTGGTAAAATAGGAATATATGTAAAGATTTGCATAGCATTTGCATTACTATATTGTCTTTATCTTATAAGATATTCAGGCATTGTACGTCCTTTAAACACAATATAGAATCACACAGACACGCACTCGTTATTTCTCTGAATGTCTCTCAGATGCAATGCATACGTGTCTTTGAAACACACATGCACTCACATTAATACACACTCATCCACTGCTATGGTATCATTCATGAACAAACACCCAACTTCACACACACACACGTGGCGGTGCGACCTCTCACCGCTGATGCAGAGGCTGAAACGGCAGAGTTCGTCGCACAGGGTGTCTGGGCTCTCCAGCTCTCCTGGTCCTCCCCCTCTTCCTCCTCCTCCTTCTCTCCTCTTCTTCCTCGGCGACATCCTCTTCACCATCTTCATCACTCGTTCCACTTTGTCCATCCTGGATGATGGATGGCTGACCAAGGTTCAAGGTGTTAGCTGTGGATTTGGCAGAAATCTTTCTTCTCCTTTGCCTTATCCCCTTCTTTTCTCTTTCTTCTTTCTCACTCTTTTGCTTCTTCTTCGTCTCTCGCTTCCTCTTCTTTTCTAACTCTCTCTTTTTTGTCTTTTTGGAAATCCTGATAACTTTCACCACTCTGCACTTACTTGTTTCTTGCCTCCCTCGCTTCTCTCGTCTTTCCAGCACAGTGGCTCTCTTGCTTCCCCAAAATCCCTCCTCTTCCTCTTCCCCCTTCTCTCTTCTTCCTCTCCTCGGTCTGCTCTTCTTCCCTACCTCCAATTTTCCCTCCCTTTACAATGCAGCACTTATTTGCTAAGGTTTAGTCCCAGAAACACCTCAGACATTCTCTTGATCTTATTCTTTTCCTTTTCTTCCCTCCCTCTTCTTCAGCTAACAGAAAATCCGATAAACGAAGCAACGAGAGAAGTGAGACACTGAGGGAAAAGGGAGGAGAGGGAGAAAGGGAGAGGCAGCACGCACATTTACTTCTCCCCTCCCTTCTCTCTCTCTGTCTATGCACCCCCACCTCGCCACCTCCCACATTAAACCTTCAAAACTCTCAGCCGGTACTTCCAGAGAAAAAGAGGGGAGAAAAAATAAAGCAACATTTTTAAAAAAGACTCAGCATGATGCTATTTTTTTGTCTTTCTGCAGTCCTATGCTTCATTATCTCTCTCTCTCCCTCTCTCTCTCTCTCTCACACACACACACTTTTTCCCTACAGTGCCCCATCAATACCTCTTTTTTGGATTATGTCTTTCCTATCTTCCTTTTATCCCTCCATCCCTCCCACTCCACCTGTTCCCTTGACCATAACACAATCCTGTCTCCCCTTCTCTCTTCACCCCTCCATTTATCTGACCCTATTAGTCTCTGTTCAACATTCTTCTCCTTCGCTCTGTCCATATTCTCTCCCACTTCTCTCTTTTCTCTCTTCTATCCCTCCATCTCTGCCTGTTCTCATCTGCTCTTTAATCTCTGTTTCGTGTCTCTCCATAATAAGCTCATCATCTCCTCTGGAGGAGAGGTCACACCCACACACATTCACACACACACAAGCATGCATACACACTGTTTAAGCAGGTAGGGAGGACAACACACACTGTGGACACTTCTACTTAGCTCTCTCACACACACAAAATGACACTCAGTCACACACAAAAGAATACTCCCCATTTTACACACAGCCTTTTGCACTTGCTTGCTCACACACTCACACAGACACACGCGCACACACGCACACATTGCAGAGCTGAGGGTGTGAACCCCAGGTAGCTATAATGAAAACTCACCCGAGGGTTTAGGACATGCTTTTTAATCACTGACCTGAGACGATCCATACAGGCAGTATGATTCTGCAGTGAAGTTTTCAGTCCTTGAAAAGTGTGACTCCTGACAAAATTGATTGCTGGCAGGAAATTAAAAGTCACCCCATGAAGATTATTGGGGGGTTGTGAGTCTCTTGAGCCAGCTGCTTCTGAAAGAGTCACACTTTAGAGTTACATTATAATCTTCGGGTTTGCGGTATTGTAAATGCTGCAAATACAACTGTAGATCAATATAAGAATTAAAAAATATCATATATATCATAATATAGGTTGATGCAGGATGGCTTGTGAGATATTTATTTAGCATAGTTTACCTGACCATTTTATCCATGTGATTAATCTGCCAGAGAAAAAAAAGTCCCCCTCTCTCCCTCTGTCCTCTCTTTGGGTGATGCAGATTCCAGCACTTGGGCTGTGACCAATAGACATGTTGATTGGCTTGATATGATCTGTCCATTGAGGAGGGCGTCCCCTTTATGGTCAGAGCCATTGACTGGCTTTATGTCTCCCAGCAACTTTCTTTATTAAAAATAAATAAATAGAAATGATTTGCGGGGCCCTACACAATTGCGTATTCAGTGTATAGGGTAATAAAAAAACATTATACAAACATTAAAAAAACATTGGTAACATTTGTTCGGATGCTTAAACTTTCCCTTGTTCACGTTTTGATGACAATGACAGTCTTCTCTAAGTAGCAAAGCTAAAAGTGGCACTGTTTTTTTTACAGTGCCCCATAGACACAGACCTTTTGTGTGGATCATTGGCCACACGCCATCTTTGTCCCCTACCAACAGTCAATGCTGGTTTCTTTTAACCATTAAGAAGTCAGTATCTTTCCCTAATGCCGCATCATGTCATGTGGTATGGATGATAGAGATGAGAAAGATTCCATGTTTATGACTTGTGAGCTCTTATGTCACCAGATGGTTTTTATGCAGTTAGTTGTGTGAAGGTACATTGTCAATATACACTAGGACCACATCCATTAAATGTGGGTTTAATATACCTTAAACAACTAACACAACTAACTTTGCTGATGTGAGACATCCATTAGTTTGCTTTTTCACACACTTCCATATTAATAGGTGCAAAGCCTGTCGTAAATGCAATGGCATTATAAAGTCTTAAACTGGTAAATGCGCTAAGCCC
Source organism: Siniperca chuatsi (assembly GCF_020085105.1). NCBI lineage: Eukaryota > Metazoa > Chordata > Actinopteri > Centrarchiformes > Sinipercidae > Siniperca > Siniperca chuatsi. The sequence goes on along the minus strand of NC_058043.1, from coordinate 4,569,624 downwards.
CATATAACATGAACATGACATAACTTACAAAGAACTTGAACAAGATAAATGTGTATAGAAAATGGATCGATGAATCTCAAGAGTCACTAATATCATTAGTAATATTTAATCTTTTATTTATTTATTTTCTTTGGTTGGTTTAGTGTAACGGTATCAGTCAGCACTTGCTTGATCTATCTACAAACCAACCTCAACAATCTCTCAACAAGAATTTGAGTGAAACTGAACTCAGAGTTTGAAAAGGAGGTCAGCTGCAGACTGGCAGACATCCTGAGCAGTAAAATCACTGTCCTCAGCTCACAGTATAACAACTTTCAAAGTATTATAGACTCTGCAGGAGTCAGAAAGACAGAAATAGACTCAATTCAGCATTTGGCTTTGTCAGCAGATTCCAAGACCTAAAACCAGTTGTTTCTTCCTGACTACTGCAGTGCATTATGGTAAAATTATACTCACATGCTCACAGCATTTCATGTACTTATTCTGTTGCCTGTTGGAGTCTGCTTCTTAGGCTTTACTTCTGTATAATTCCTTCCTAACACAACTAAACATAAATGTTTGGAATAAACTGCACCTTTTGTCAGGATGTATAACGTGAAGATTACATTTGTTCGCCGCTAAAAAACTATGTGACAACAGTGTTGAGCAAGTATTACAACCCTGCAGGTGTCTAGGGATAAGGGAAGCAACATACAGCCGATGTAGTCAGGCAAGCATCGCCTTTCTATTTCTTCATGTGTTAAACACAGAGATTAACAGCCAGCCTTCACTAACATAGCTGTTGCTAGCTATTTACAGTTAGCTGTACCCTCCGTCTTCACAGCACAGCCACTGCATGGTCCAAACTCCGAACTGGATTCCAGTAGCTAACTAGGCAGTTAACAAGGCATGACGTGCAACACAGTGGTGGATGATGGAACATTTTCTAGGTAGGCCTGTGCCACATCTAAACAATTTCAGCAAACATTGCAGTGTGATTTAATGCAATAAAGTGAATGTATCAAAAAGGAATTATTACTTTGCAGTTAAATATTTAACAATTATTTTATTCCAACATAAAATAAAGCAGCAAGTAACGCCTTGACAAACACATCGGTACATCTTATTTTGGTCACCCACACAGGCGAATTCAATATAATATAAAAGACGTAATAGAAAATGTTTCTTTATTGTTTATTATTTACCTGATTTAGCCCATTTAAACAGCTATGTCAGCATTTAAAGAAAAGAAATAGAAATATCATATAAAGAGCCCCAAAGAGGTATAGTATTAAAGATCAGGATAAGTAAACATGAAGTGCAGTTAGTGGTGTTTGGATACTTGCCAGACGAGACCAGAACTTTCCACCCCGGAGGAAAGACATGTCTTGAGCAACAGCAAAATTTAAGGACAATAAATTGACTCTCTGGATTAGTTTAACTAAAGGAGGAGAGACTAAAAACAACATCTTCTCCTCCCTTATCTATCTATCTATCTGACTCACACACACATGCAAACAAACACATTCTTTCTTCGTTTGCCAGATGCCTATCATAAAGTTGAAAGTGCAGTCCTGAGAAAGTAACACTGTGATATTCTTGTATTTTTAACCCAAGTCTGAATTTATGTGAATTAGCTATAAAACCAATCAGTAATCCAGCTAAAATTTCTCAGCACGTTTCCTTGATGTGTAACCCAACTTTTATTTTTGTAGGACATGAAATGAGCAAGTTATTAATTCAGGGAGTTAACCTCTTGTTTACCAGGTGACAGCATTGCTACCTACTGACCAACAGACAGAAGTCTCTGCAACCATCGCCATGATGAATCTGTATAATATTGTAGCTATTATACTGTAAAGCAAACTGTACTGTTTAACCTTATGCTACTTATTAGTAGTTTTAAAATGTGTGTTTTGACATTGAAAGTTAATTAAGAGTCTCAGGTAACTGATTGAATGATCTGCTGAAATAGTTATTGGTTACATTTTTCCCTGAATGTTTTCTTATAATCCCTATGCTATTGTTTATGTTCATGTTGTATCATGATTGCATGGCTGTGATGTTTGAGTATGTGAACGTTTCAAACAAAGGAATAGAGATTTTGGCCCGAAAGCCTTCCTCCACACCCAAAACTCCTCCTCCGTTGGCTAGTTGACAAAAGAGCTTGACTTGGATTTTCTCCTGAGGCTGGTCTTCACCTTTGCGCTCTTACTTTAGCTTCTTATATGTATTACTTGAAGTTTTTCTTTTCCTCGCCTAAAGTCCGCTCACAATTTAACCTTTTTCAAGCAAGTCTTTGTAATGCCTCAGTATTAAACTGAAGAGTTGTTTCTTTTGACTTTTATATTTTGGTAACGTCACCACTAAGCCTCGAGATTTTTATCCACAACACGATAGACTTGACAGAAGCCGCCCTGAGCCGCTGAGAGCCAGCCAACTTTGAAAGACAAGACTTTCTGAAAGAAGCCCGGGCAACGTCTGGCAACAAAAGGTTAGAGCCGAAGAAACTTTGAATCCTGCCTCTCCCAGAGAACTGTGCCAGCAGTGACTTGCCCCAGACCTTTGCCGTTGGCCCTGAAAGGAGACCGACAGACCGCCCAGGAGACCTCATCAACTCGGTGACCAACTGCTTTCAGAGAGTCACCTGGGAGCGACCTGCTGTGCGCCTAAATCTGCACAGTGGATTCGACCCTGCACAACACGCCGGAAGGCCAGCAGAAACGTCTCATCTCTGCCAGCGCTTCAAAACAATCAACTGGATCGGGAGATTTTGACTATGGCAACGGTTGCGCATGTAGATGCTGTGGCCTGTAGGCTAGCACCTTCAAACTCCACTACATACCACGGTTTTGCTGCGATAAAGAGTTGATGTTGATTAAACTATATTAATTACTATTGAGGGAAGTGAATTGCCCTAGCGTGACGTTAGCGTCTTGCATTTGTTTTAATAATCAGATCACATACTTTGCTTCACTATTGTCAATAAGATCAGGTTTATTTCATCACTTAATATCTGCCATCTCACCTGTTGTGTTTGTTTATTTTCTTTATCATATAACTTATTAATCCTTCATTCATTCAGTTAGTAGGCATTTAGCTATAAATACATGTCCTCATTTAATCAATCTTTTGAAAAGAATTCAATCCGTCTTAAGAGACTGATACATTTAGTGATTAGTTTGGTTTGTTTCCTGGTTTGCCGGGTGGTGCCCATTAAATTAGTGCAATTAATAATTAGTTATTAATTCATTAATATTAAAATAGTTTATCTCTTCCATCAGTATGGGCCTTTAAAGGTGGTAGTACCACAAGAGGAGGCGTGAAGAGAAGGCAACGTTAGAATAGGGAACCTGTGTGGGTTAATAAGTGAATTAGTTATGAGCAAGACTATTCTTGTGGTACTACTATAAGGCCCATATTGAGCAAAGCATATTAAGATCATAATTAATGTACAACAACTCCCTTACTTACTATCAATAAGCAGTAATTAGAAGGTTATTGAGGGAAAACTCTTAGTTAATGGCCTAGTAGTAGAAACAATAAGTGCCTTATAATGACTAATAAAGAGCCAATGTGCTACTAATAAGCATGCTAATAAGCAACAAGTTAATGGTAAATATGTGTACCTTAATATGAAGTCTTACCAAAGTCTGTGACATTTAACCTTAAAATAGGCAGTCACTAAAATGACTAATCAACTCCTGTAGAGATTTTTTTTCCTTCTTCATCTATTTTTGTGGATCCTCATAAGGAAAGAGACACAAAACAGCACCCACCCACCCACTCCTCTCTCTCTCACACACACACACACACACACACACACACACACACACACAGGCTCCACAAACTTGGCGTTCTTTCATTAATTCACTTAGAGGGGTTTAAAGGGATGATTATCTGATGCCAGGAGGGTGTTCAAAGTTTCATAACAAGATACAGTGTGTGTGTGTGTGTGTGAGTGTGCATCACTGGTACTCTGCATGAACTAGTTATGAAACAGTCTCACCAAGTGGGGGTGTGAATTAATCACAGCAGTTCAACTTCTAATGATTTAAAATTTGCACACATGTACACATGCACAGACACACACAGACACCAGAGTGACCCATTGTGAGTAACTCATTGATACCTGATTAAAGCTACATAATGAAAAGCAATTTAAATTCTTAGGTATTATCCTCTTAAAAGGTGCAGTGAGTGTGTGAGTGGCATTAAAAGGTCTCCTTCCTTTAAATAAAAACGGTTGTGTTCTTGCAGCTGATCCAGTGAAGATGTTAGCTGCACAGTAAAAGAAGACTGGTTGCACTGGGAAGCTCCCAACTGAGAATAGAATTATGGCAATGCCAGAGAGAGAGAGAAATTACAAAGAGCACTGTAATACGCATGAGAGGTGAGCTGCCTGAGAAAAAAATTGACATGGTGGAAGCAAAGAACGCCAAGAATTGGAGTGGATTTTTTAGGTCTCTTTCATAACTGTAATTTGGTTTACTAGGTCCAGAGGGGAAAAAATGCGTTGTTGCCTTTTAGTTCTTCCCAGTTTCATGTTCAGACTGATTAATAACAAATAACAAGCCAAAATACTCTATTGGGATCCATTGAAATCATTGAACAAGATAAAATCATAAATCATGATGTGGGTATGTCTTGCTCTTTTAATGTCACTGTCCCTATCTCTAGCAGCAAAAAGTAAAATGATGAAAAATAAAAAAAATAAAAATTGTTGATTGAACATTGATTTTTCTCTTAGAAGGTCCGAAATATGAGCAGCACATGTTGTGATGAGTTGGTGGACTGGTTGTCTTCATGATTTGTAAAGCCCAAAGAAGTCAGTTTCTATAACACATAAATGTCTATGGGACACAAATCTGTCATTAATACTGGTTGTTTCCACCATTTCCTCCTCCTAATTGTACAATTAGAGCATTACTGTTTATCCAAATTCATGTCTCCCACACACACACACACAGACACACACGGACAAACACACTTTACACAAAGTGCAGAGACATATGCATTGATGGAGATTTATGAAAGTCAGGAACACAGTGTTCGGGACACAGATGTACATTAAACAACAGAAGTAAAGCAACAGCAATCTAAGACAAAAAATAAAAATGAATAATCAAAAATCACACAAAACTCAAAAGATGGCATTTGTAGGTGGCAGTCTTAAATGAGACTTCTTACTCAGCCTTCTGAAAGCCACGTTCCAACTTTAAGATAATGTAATGTTGTTTTTTTAAAACACAGATGACGGCTTTCTACGTGTTTCTATGCGATCCTCTATGGTGCGAACTTCCACATGATGAAAAGCAAAAAAAGCATTCACAAGTGTATTGATTTTTGTGGAACTCAGCCGACGTCAATGGGACACCTTCTGATTAACTTTGAATCTGAACATCTCATATTTCTGATTGCATATTCACTTTGCATTTGGAGCAAAGCACTTGGTCTGACACCCAGGGAACCGGGCTCATCAAAACAGCCTTGTATCATGTTGGCAAACCACAAGAAACAGGCTCATGACCCATTTTTTGGTTTGACTTTGCTCTAAATTCACTCAAACTTTTCCATTCTTTGCTCTGGATGGTGGATTGACTGACTGGATGGTTTCACACAGTGACAGGTCATTTGGCCAAGTGAGAACAATGCCAGCTGAACTTGTGGCAGAGCACAGAGATATCTAAAAATGCAGAACCTCAAGAACTGAATTAGAAAATGGAATACAGCTTCAACCAAATGTAGCAAACAACTCCAATATCCAATTTTTTCGGTATAAAGACATAAATGAGGACATCTAATAGCCAGCAGTTTCTCATGCTTGAAAGGCTAAGCAGAAGCAACTGAAGCAAACGTAGTAGGAATAAAGTGAATTGCACCCTGACAAATGTGCTGAGGAGTGGATTTTGTTAATCCTTAGAACCGTTTACAGGAATAATAAAATATTCAAGTTATTCATCAAAAAGAGAAAAAGGATTTAAAGTAACAGTGAAGCAAATATTAACTCCCCCTGTACGGCCAAAATTTGTAAGCTCGCGCCATGACAGCATACTCTAACTCAAGAGGTAATTGTGATCCATGCAACATTAACAAGTTGTCATTGGCTTGTAATTTGGTGGGGTAAAGACCACATTTCCCATGTCCATGTGATGTCTCTCATGTCTTTATGGTAAATATGAAGCTACCACAAGCAGTCAGTTATCGTAGCTTAGCACAAAGACTGAAAACGGGGAAACGGCTTGCCCTGCTCTGTCCAAAGGTAGTTACTGTGCCCAGCTAAGAAATGCTTGGCACATGACCCCATGTAAAACCACAACATGTAGTTTTTACACTACAGCGTTAATTATTGAGCTTTAGAGGTGCTGGTAGGCAAATTTAGTTACCTTTGGACAGAGCCAGGCTAGCTGTACCCACCTGTTTCCAGTATTTGTGCTTAGCTAACATAACTGGCTGCTTCATATTTACCAAACAGACATGAGAGTGGTATTTATATCTTCCCATCTAACTCGCCAGAAAGTGACTAAGTGCATTTCCCAAAATACTATTCCTTTAATCTTGTGCAAATCATCCTTGTCTATAATGCTTAAAGGATACATTCAGTGTCTGGTTTTTATACCAATCATCCACGTGCATAATACATCCACAAAAGATAGCAAATTACCTACAATATGTCACCAAACACATATCTTAGAGATGATTCAATAATATTATCAAAATATAAACAATATGTTAATCCTAAAGATGCCACATGAAGCACAGACATGAGTGGTAAATATTAAAATTACAGGTAATCCTAGTAATGAATAAGGGTTCAGTTTCATAAAAAGGTTCTTTGATTTGGACCAAAGAAAACTAGTTGGTTGTGTAACTCTTTTACTGCTAAAGTAAAAGTGTCAAAACAAATTTTAAGTGTAACATTCTCAACTGCTTTCCTAAACCTCAAAATGACAACATTACATAATGACTAACAAAAGGCTTACTTTTTCTCATAAGGCTTTATTGTATCTGAATTATTGTCTCTCCCCTCCCTTGTCCATCAATCTGTCCCACTCCTTTCCTTAGCTTTTGTTTTCTTGCCCCAGCCTCAGCCGTCTTGTCAAGCAATGATCTCAGTCTAACAAGTAGGATTGTACTCTAAGTGCTAAATAATAATGTAATGCAAACTAGAGTGAAGTGATGAAGTGACAGGCCAGGGTGTTGCTAGACACCTTGGATACATTTGCATGACGTCTCCTGAGGCAGATTTAGACATGATACAAAAAAGAAAATCTGTGGAACTAATTAATGTCAAACAACTTACTTGCAAGGAACATCTTGGCAGTGGCTTTGTGAATGTGACTGTTGACTCAATGGATGATTCAGACAGGTAGGCATGGTGTGTATACACATAAAGACAAAATGTACAATATCAAATTAAAGAGTCAGTTTACCCAAACAAACATATTGTCTAACTTAGCCCTTGTGGTATCTAACTATGCAGATAGTTTTGTTTTTATTTTTTCAGGCTTTGAGATTTCTGGTGCCACCGAAATACAATGTAAGTGAATGGAATTTTATTTGTTGTGCTTTGTTAGCATTGTAAATTTACACTGAAAGAAATTGACAGCAGTGTCTTCCCAGAGACGTTGCCCTTGATACTCTGGATAATCCACAGACCCTTCTGTGGACAGTTTTTACTGAAACTGCTTTCTAGTTTTCAAAAGGGATTTTTCAGTGCTATTCTTACCCCAAACAAAGCCCTATTCACCTAATTTTTTTGTTTTTTGTTTAGAGACATACTGTAAATCTCAGAGATGGATATCTCAAAATTTGGACAAATAGAAGTAAGAGAGAGAACTAGGTACTTGTTTGTACTTAGTACTTAGGCCTGATTACTGGGCCATCATGGAAACAAAAGAAGGTCAGTTTCAGGTGAAACTAGGCAGGGTAAACAGCAGACACTCAGGAAGACTCCTCCCTGAGGGCAGGGCCTGAGCAACACAGAGTAGCTTAAATTTCAGAGTTCTCAGACCATTTTCACAATTGAGAATGACTTCCGGATGGGAGCCGAAACGTTTTGATTCTGAAAACAGTGTCTTTATGTACTTATTTTTCCTTTGCCGAGGAAGAGTTTGTCTGTAGCCTTTTGCTAGGGTTGCCTATGATTGCAGGAAGTGGCAGAGTAAGGTGACCTTTCAACTTGTTTGGCAGATTTTTTTCTTAAGAATGTGCTCAGTCAGTACACATTGCAATTACACCCGGCTGATTTACGACCGCAATGTGACCCACACCACCTCCAGATGTGGTCTGGCAGATCCAAACGCATTTCAATTGCATTCTGCATACATGTATACCTGCATTGTCAGCAGTGTGTTTTCCTGATCCAGATGAGATATTCAGATAGAGATAGCAGGTTAATAACAACATTTTGACTGATGTAAGCATGTTAACCAATTGGTGGTGCATCCAGTCATTGTGATAAGCTAAGCTAAAGTCTATCCCAATGCTTTAACTGTACTATATTTCTTAAAATGTTGGAGGGTTACAATAAAAGGTTTTGCTAACTTTCAATAAAAATAAATCAAGGTCACAAATACAGTAAATCTGTTTTTTTAGGTACGAGATAAGCTCACTAGAAATTAATGGCATCAGCATGCTCTAGTTGTAGGTTATTCAGGGGCCCCTTGTAACTGTTAAGGTTGAGAAGCCTAACAGGTCCCCTTTAATGACCCTGTGAGGAACATTTGGGCGTATCACATTTCACATTTCGCCCTCCTGTTAGCTGTTCAAAGTTTGAAAAGAACTGACATTTGTTTTATACTAATTTTACAGTGAAATACTGAGTAAGAACTTTAAGCAGAGCAGCGGCAAGAGAGATTCTAGATAAATGCATGTAGCAGTGCCTCAACATTTGGCTGTAATAGAGCATTTGTAGCATTAATGAGTCAAGTCAGAGCTGAGGTGACTTGTACAAGAGTCTGCCTCTGCACTGCATCACTGAAAAAATTAGACAAGTAGTCACAGGAAACGCAAACGCATTCCAGTATAGGTATTTTTTTTTACAAAGAGAGGAATGGAGGCAAAAAGACAGATGATGGAAATAGGAAATGAGATAGGAGGGGAATGGTAAAGTGAGGAAGAAGAGAGGTAGAGCGAGAGAGCGAAAAAACAGGGGAGGAGGACAAATTAAAGCTGTGAACTGCAGAGCAAACACTTTCTCTCTGTCGGTCTCTCTTAATTCTTCTGGGTCACATTCACAAACACATGCACACAAACACACACACCCATACAGCATATATTCCCAGAGAATGTTTCTGAAGATTTTCTGGCTCCTTCTCCCTGAGTGACACACGAGTAAATTCAGGAGAAATGAGCACGCACACACACACACACACACACACACAGTGAGCATAAACAAAGGAGGACGTAAAAACCAGGCCGTGTTCCAGAAATTTCTCAGTTTGACTGAAAAACTTCCCCCGATATGGAGGGGGGGGGCACACACAGGGAGAGAGAAATAAATTGAGATAGTGAAGCCTATAGGGGAGCGAGCGGTAAAGACCAAGACTACAAAAAAGAGAAACCATATGAGAAACAAATGAAAATCCCTAGCACTGCCAGAATAGCTATAAAAAAAAACCTCATGAAGTGCGATGAAAAGGTGATAATTGGTGACTGCAGGGTACAATATCACTATAAGCTGCATTACGTGTTTGCACTGTTCAGACTGAGTGCTCGGTAATGTAGAAGCAAACTTGCTGATTTAGCCATTGTGTATGTTTGCTGTACAGCCTCTGCAACTTGGCTCTATCGGCATGAAGAAATTTGGACCACTCACAAAATGACACCGTTCAGAGTTTTGGGGAACAGCTGAACCTTCAGATGCTTAAAAGGTTAGACAATTATCAAACAATGTTTCATTGCTTCATAAACCATTTTTTCTTCTCTTTTTATATTCAAAAACAGACTGGTCAAGTGTGCTGCCCCTAAAAACAAAGTCCACGTACTTAAACACCAAAATAGGTTGTTTTGCATATCCTTTTTCAAAAGAGATTCATATGAGCGTTCTCTGATATGTAACTCATGGAGCCTTGCAGTAGTTCAGGTAGGTACTGTGGAAGAATCTTTTTTTTTTTTAAACTTCACTCGGGTGCCAAACATAAGAACATAATCTTTACTTAAACTTCATTAGAATACAATGGTTGTGATGAGTATCTCACTGCGCAACAGTCATGAAATCTCTTCTGAAGATCGACATTCAGACAAAGGTTTTATACCATTACAAGGGTAGATTAAAACACTAGGTTGTTGGCTGGGCTAATTAAGAGGTCTGAGTGACAACAAAAGATGAATATAACTCAGGAAATCCCAGACAGGCAATTTAACAAATACAATCCAATTCGATCTCCAGGTGGCCCATTAGGCTAATCCCTTCAGCGCCTATGACAATGTTATATCTGTCTGCGTTGGGGAATGTCTTGTAAATTTAATTCACATGTAAGTTTAAGAAAGCTTCTCAAAGGCCATCTTCCTGGATGTGTAGTCCAAAGACTTTACACACAGTGATCTGTATGAACATGGAAACAGCCATCTGCCTAAAGACCCCAATGATAAACAGAGTGAGTGAAAGGTTACTTCTACAGTACAGAAGTTTTTTTATAGTCACACATCCCACATACCCTCCAATTACAGCCTTTATGAAGGTAAACCAGGAGGGGAATTATTCTACACTGGGGCATCTCAGTTATTATCCACTGATCACAATGGGATTTGTTCACTGGCTGTCCTGTCAATCAGTGATTATCCTATCAGAATGATATCTAAACTACCTAACTTCTTATATCTCTCTGCTGATGTTGTTGTAGTCTATGCCACTTCCCCTCTAATTAATGTGGCTTTGTTTTTATTGTGCCAGAGTGATTTTATGTACTGTATGTGCTTTTTATGTCGGTGCTTCTGCTTTGCATGTTTCCGTTACTGTCTAATAATGCAGCACAATATTGTCTCATTTAGTCAGTATTTCTATTAACCCAATAACTTTTAAAATCGCATTTTAATCTTATATTCTGTTTCAGGATGGCTTTGTAACATCTGTCCAGGGACCACTGATTAAAAATAGAGTCCTGGCTAACTCTGGCACATATACAGCAATGTTTATTAACATGCACTGTCCCTGTTAAATAAACTAAGAAATATATAAGTGAAATCCACCACCCCACCACCAGCAGTGTCAAAAGCACCTGCAAGCTTGCCTGTTTGAAAAGACTACATTGTAACTCTAACACTAGACAGTCCTTCTAAACAATTCTGGCACTACTTCTGTCTTCATACATCCAAACTGAGCAATGCACCCTTGCTGCTACGCCACTGCTGGTTTGCAACAAATTTATCCCACCGCCTCCCCAAACACCTATCACCATTTACATTTATGTGGATTTTGAATGATTCTTTCAATTTCTGTTCAGGTTCATTCAGATGTTGTACTTCTCATGCTCTTCTGGGGGTTTCATAAACTCAAGGACAAAAATATGGAACTTTGTGCAGTGTTAATGCTAATTTGTAAATGTTTGTTTCACACTGGCATTTTGGAGTTTGGAGCTCTAATAAATACACACAAACATACATACAAACTTTCAAACACACACACTTCAATACTCATGCTCAAACATGCTAAATTTTTTATAATGAACATGCAGATATCTCACAACACACTCTTATGCTCTAACACAACTAAACACACTAACTCTATGACACACATGTGCTCGAGCCATGCGTTGTCATGGGTAACGGGACTGTGTCAGTGGCGTACAGAGGAATTTAAATGGGTCATGAGAGGAGCAGAGTAGTGTGTGCAGCAGTGATAATGTTGCGCTGTCTGTCACACACTGCAGCACCTCAAGAGCACTCTCTCTCTCTCTCTCTCTCTCTCTCTCTCTCTCACACACACACACAAACACACATAGAATACCCAAAGTGTGAGTAATATAGTCCAGCAATGCAAATGGATGGATTAAGACTAATGCATGGATAAGCTAAGTGGCATGAATGCCACGTGCCATGAATCAGCATTGTATGTCTGTGTGTGTGTGTGTGTGTGAGTGTGACAGAGAGAGAGAGAGATTGTTGAAATGTTGTTTGTGTATGTTCATGATGCATTGTCTTGCATCAACTCTTTCAACAAAATGCCATTTCAAAACATCCCACATGGCTCAGTGATATGGGTACAGTTTGGGTAGGTTTAGGCAACTACTTGGTAAAAAAAAAATCACCTTCGTGGGTATTTTCCACCAATGTTAACCCTTGGTACGAGACAGGACATGAACCACCATTTCCACTGTTTCTGTCTGTATGACACGTTCAGAGTGTTATATGTGTTTTGAACTTTAGACGACGACTGCAGTCTGTGTTCGAGAAGTCTAAACCAGTTTATGTTTGTCAATGAAGAGTGATATTAGAAATGAAAAAAAATGAAAATATAAAATACCTTCAAATTAACATAAAGATACATACACATACAACTGACTTTATTCATGTATTTATTTATATTTATTCATTGTTAGGTTACCGGTGGCTAGTATGTTTCCACTTTCCATGGTAACACCCAAAAAATATTACAAGGACTGTATTGCTGCCAGCTTCATAGCTGCAAAATTAATCAGCTTTGGGCTACACACAATATTACAATATTAGTTGCAGGATTATCATATGGTTTTCATGCCAACTCTCTTTCCCTCTTTATCCTCTTTCTTTCCATCATTCTTACCCTATTTCCAGCTCAGTTTTTCTTCCTCTCACCTTCTGTCTCAGTTTCAGTCACTCCCCTCAGCTTAAATCTTTTGTCACTCTATTTCACTGTGTGTCTCTCTGCCAAACTAAAAACATATTTTTGTGATATCTCATAATTCCATATTTATAAAATACAGTGGAACCAGTCATGTTACCCACCTTTATAAAAGCACAATATATTTTGCTATCAGTCATTTTGAAAGAATAGAGTGCCATCTGGTATTAAAATACAATAATACCTACAAATTATATTTATTTTAAAATATTAACTTGAAACTGTTTTTATGAATCATTTCATAAAGGCAGACATTGTGTATAAAATGAAAAATGGATGCTTTGAATGCTTGATTCACCCGGTAAATGATTCTGTCAATCATTTTGATGTATTTCTAAGGTGCTATTTGGAATCATAATAATAGTAAAGTAGTGGAAGTATTTTTTCTAAAAGCCAAAGATTATGGTTTTCCAATCTGTTCTCATTCCCAGGTCTTCAAATAGTGATACTTTGTCATGCCCCTCGGCGTCTCATACAGGCGCACAAGGTACCCTTTAGTGTCTGTATGAGACGCTGCAGGCTTTCACTCTAATGTAAGTCCATGTGCAGCAGTATTAGACGCTCCATCTGACCATTCACTCCGACATTAACGCGACCGATGCGCTGTAAGATGCTGTGAGCATCAGTCCCATTGAAGTACACCGCCGCCCGGAAGTATTTTCCTCACTGTCAATTCCCATGTTAAGGTTTTCTTTTAATGACATTTCTCAACACAAAAACACAAAAGTGTCCTTGATAATTCAACCATAATATAAGTTAATGTTATGGCCATCAGTTTTAATTATTTCTCTTTCAATTCTGAGAAATAAAGTTTTTTTTGTCTGTTTTAGACAGTGGAAGTCTAGTCTACATTACCCATGATCCTTAGCCACCGTTTCTATGGAGACGAAGCCAGCTGGCTTTGTGTTACCTGTTACAAAACCGTCATTAAAGTCAACTCTGCAGCTTTACAGCGCTTCTTAGCCTTTTTTAGCTTGTTGTTTTGGTTGTACGGCTCACAGCTCATCAACCCCGTTTTCAGCAAGCAAGCTCCGATAGACCGACTGTGTGCTGTTGGCTCAGCATCAAACAGCAGACAGAAAAAGTTAGCTACTAGCTGGTGAAAAAAAGGTCAAAAGGTCTAACACATCAGCAATAACAACTTCATTTGAAAATAATATATAAGAGCAGCGTGTTTTTTAGTTATTGTAGAGTTTTTCTGTCCCCAAGTAGCCAAAATAAATCAATTATTCCATCTTTTAATAATGGAATGACTGGGTAAGCAACATTGGAGACTGAAAACCAACAGAAATGTTGAGATGTTCCACTTTCCACTCATTTTTTCATGTAATTATTCTACGATCACAGAAATATTCTGACCCATCTATTGCCAGGGTGCTGTGGCTTTCAACCTTGCTGATGGTCATTGCTGATCTGAGGATTTCAAGTGTGTCTGACTGCTGCACGCTGTAAATCACTCCAGATAGAGACATGACCAAAATACCTAAAATGTAAACTTAAAAAAAACAAGTCCTTGTTAAAGTTAAATGTAATAGAAATCATTTGTAAATCTTAAAGCTGCAAAAGGAGTGTGAAACCTAGACTGATGGTACATGGAATCAAAGATGGAACAAACTCTTCACTAAATTCAAATCAGTGCCACCGACCTAAGACAAGAATTTGAAACTCAACTAAAATCCCACAGGCCATGAACAACTCCTTACTTATATGTAACAGAGAGTGAATATGTGTGGAGGGAGAGTTTATGCAGTGCTGAACAACTACATGTACCAGAATTTGTGTAGACCTATGTGTTTCATTCTGTTAAATATTGTGAAGAATAAACAATACAGTGTGAACCTTTTTGCTTATCACAAAGAGCAGAATGTGTGGGTGCATATGTTCTGGTGACTGTATGTGTATGTGTGGAGAAGGTTTCTCAGCAGACACGGGCGAGGAAATGGAAATATCACCAAAACTGCTCAAGGAGAAGTAGCTTCATTTTACTTTTTGCCATTATTAAATTTAGGCAAGAAGTAAAATTGATTCAATTAAAAGTTTAAAGCAACCGATTTAAAAAAAGAGTGAAAATTCTCCCAAATACCGGCATGAATATTTCAATGAGTCAAATTACTTTCCTCAACCAAAACTTCTTGAATGCTATTCCACTTGATCTGATTCAGGTTTTGAAGTTCCATTTTAATAACCCTACACATAATCTCGCTTGTCATTGCCAAGCTCACAAAGGATAAAATCTTGTCAAAAAAAGAAGATGTCGAGACCTTTCGGAAGCCCAAGGAAGCCATTTGATTGGCTGCAAGTTTGAAAACACTTGCTGAGACTGTGCTTTAATTTCTGAAATTGCCAAGGATGACAATTTAAAAACACCTAATGTCTAAAAATGTAAAACCATGGAACAAAATCAGTTCTTTTCAATCCAACAGGCACTTTCACCTTTTTCCAGACTAGGATTTGAAATGCCTGCTTACCTGCAAAATGGACAAACAGACACAATGCAAAGATTTACCTACACTATTCACTCAGGGGTCAAACACCACCCATGTCTGTGTTTTTGTGTGTGCCTGTGTATGCTGTGATAGTGGCTGAATGTGGCCTGACAAAACAGTGATATCTGCAAGGCTTGCAGGAGGTGACAGGCTTTCTAATTAACACCATGCTGGGTTGTTGTACAGACTTATTAATTAACACAATGACCTAAGGACTTCGAGAGTGTGTGTGTGTGTGTGTGTGTGTTTCATGTTCTTATATCCCAGTGGGGACTGTGGGGACAAAAAATTGAGGTCCCCATGGGTTAAGACTTGGTTTTAGGGTACAGGTTACAATTAGGTTAAGGTTAGGGTTAGGGTTAAGATTAGGCATTTAGTTGTGTTGGTTAAGGTTAGGGTAAGAGGCTAGGGAAAGCATTGTCAATGACTGTCCCCCACAAACAAACTTGTGTGTGTGTGTGTGAGTGTGTGCTTGTGTGTTTTCAGTACGTGTGTGTGTGTGTGTGTGTCAAAGAGAGACAGGGTGACTTGTTCGAAGGTACAACAGATCACACCTAACCACACCCACCTGAGGAGGTTCAACCGACATAAACTTTTCAACCCATAGAGGCCAGTGCAGCTACGGTTTTCCTCCTTACAAGAGTTACTCTTTAATTATAAATTACAAGTCGATGTTTGATGTTCATCCCAATACACATTTCCCACTTTCCCTCATCAGCCCTGCAGTCACCTGACCTTCCCCGCCCACTCACTCACCTGCTTCCCATTTCCCTCAATCAGCCCAGTAGTGCATACAGTATACTGGGGAATTTCCACTAGTACTCTGCCAGATCATCAAAGTTGCTTTGATGCTTCATGCGTTTGCTTTCGAGTCTCTGATCCCTGCACCCTGGAACCTGTACCTTACCCTGGACCTGAACCTTTCACCCTGAAATCTGGAACCTGTACCTGTACCTGCCTGCTTGTAAACTCATGTGCCTTTAAAGGGACAGTTCACCCAAAAACCAAAAATGCATATTTTTCCTGTTACCTGTAATGCTATTTAGCCATCTAAATTGTTTTGGTGTGAGTAGCAGAGTTTTGGCGCTATCGTCCGAGATGTCTAGAGATGTCTGCATTTTTTTATATATAATGGGACTATATGGCACTCGGCACAGTTCCTACATGAAACTGCTCACAACAAATCTGTGGTTTATCTTGAACAACCAGGTCATGGTTTCTGGAAAGAGACATTGCTTTTGAGTTTTTCAAATGTAGTTTTTGGCGCTTTGAGCACCAGAAGCTAAGTGAAAGCACATTCAAAAATATAGTCAAAGTATAAAGTACCAACACAATTTCTAAAAAGGCAGTCTGTGCGGACAAAATATTGTATTGACAAAATTGTGCAAAACTTCAACCATCGTAGACATTTATAACAGTTTAATTGGCCTGTTCTTGTGTTGGCTTGGATACACTTTTAGAAACGAAAGTCCGGTTTACGCGTCAAACAGTTGGTTTGAACTAAGGTCCCGCCTTCCTAGCCAAGGATAATGGGGTGGCACGTGGCCTGTCACATTTTATGGGTGGCCTGTGCCACCCCAGGCCACTCCCTGATTTGATATTTATTTGATTATTTGATGCCAATTGCATATTTTTATCCAGCTGTCTCTTACTCTTTCTATCCCCCTCTCTATGATTATTGTCTGCATTTGTCTCTGTCTCTTCCTCTCTCAGTATCTTTCAATTTCCATGTCAGTTTCTCCCTCTCATTCTCTCTCTCTGCTCCTAACTGCTTTGAGGAAACTCCAGCTGGCTCTGTGATCGACTCGCCCTCCTGTGGCGATCCCCTTAATAAGCTGCGCGCTCCTCTCGCTTTCCCCGTGGCGATGATGATCACACACCGGGTCTTGGCTCGCCTCACCTCCCTTGAGAGCTCCACCAATCCTATGCACACACACACACACACACACACACACTTAAACACACACACAAATACAAATACTTGCTCCATCACTGCTCCGTTCACCCTACCACCCTACTCTAGTCTCCGCTTGTCTGTGCTGCGATGATTAAGTTTAACTACAGAGCTATTGCTTCGCCTGGCTTCGACTAGGCCTCCTGTCGTGTGGTGATTACTTTGGTCCATGTGGGGCTGAATCCAGAATTCCCGCTGGTCCAGGAATTTCTGGAATATCATCCAGTTTAGAGAGGTGAATTTCAGAAAAGAGAAAGTTGCTCAATTCTCCAACTCCAGAATTTGGAAAGTATTTTGTAACTTCTCTCATTGCATCAGTTTCAAAGTTTTTCACAGCAAGCCCAACTGTAGTGGAAACTAGACTGTTTACCCCTGTAGAGCTTTTCTGAGTGGAAAAAAAAAATTAACAAACCAGACCAGACAAACAGGAATAACATTTTTGGGTCAGGGAAGCTCCAGTTAACCAAAAAGTCCTGGCTTGGCTTTCGCATCACAATGGGACAGCTGAGATGTGTCCTACTGTAGAGATTTAGAGACTTTAGATATTTCACAGGCATGCATTTCTCAGTGGTCAGAATATTTTTGATCTGGCTTTCTTGTTTGCAATGTTTTATATAATGAAGAAGACAATCACATATTATTTTTAGACCGGAGCTTCAGCCTCTTGTTTTTTGGTTTTGTTTGGTTTTGCAGTAATTGTAGAATTGTTCAAATATGGCTCTTATCAAACTTTCCTCAAGACAGTAACTCCAAAATGCTTCAGAAACAGTTTTAAGCAAATTAAAAGTGAACAAACAACCTACACTGCTTTCAGTTTTTGTGTGCGTGTCCGTGGGCTGACAAGCAGTGAAAGGACATGATTTTTTTTTTACCATTTCAAGAACATTTTTGTATTTTTTTACAGTATGTTTCTGTGCATACACACTTCCACAAATGCCTCTTAACAGCCATTGCTGAGCCTGTGTGTGTCTGTAAGACTGCAACAGATTAACTGGAGGCCTGACAGCCTATATTCTACTGTTGCCCTATGAATTTATGTCTCTGCTCAATGTGAATATGGCACAATGGAGAAAAATACTCACCTTTATTACACAAAAGGAGATTATGACACTCTACTGAAGATGCCATTTATCACTTTGAGTTCAGCATAGCCTGAAGCTGGGGAAGCAAAGTGACATCAGCAGCTTGCCAAACACTGGGATGATAATGAGAATGTGTGTATTATGATATTATTAATAAGTGGTTTGGATGGAAATCTGGGTGTATGTTTCTCTTGATTTCTGTTTCTTGCTGTCTTCCCATTTTATTTGTAAGAGGGAGAAGTGCATGCAAAGATTGACATTGAATTCCGAACAGACATTTCTAATTTCTAATACACTTTTGGTGTTGCTGATCATTCTGCTCCACCAGTTACTTTGTCAAGTAATCAGCCATCTGTTTGAAGTCCTAATCGATTCTAAAAACACACATGGCTGGTAAAATAGTGTTACATTTCTCTCCATTTGAAAAACTGTGATGTGACACACGTCTACGTTTACTCACATGTGTGTCTTTGACAAATACATTTCCTTAATAGTGCTACCAATTGTGGCTTTGAATACACTCATTGTATCTTAGCAAAAGTTGAACATTAGGTATTGCATGGCGGGGCTACTTGCAATACACTGATTTCATTGATTTTTTCTCACCAACAGGACAGCACAGCCCAGTGGTTATGCAGTTAACTACTATTTCAGGCCCGTATTTTTTTTTTTCAAACCCCACAGTGAATGATTATTGAAGCTGAGTCAGAGAGGTGGGAATACGTTTGCTCAGGGCTGGGGCTGAAATACTAATAGTGGATGTTTGATGTTCATCCTAATACAGTATATAGTAAGTCTGTCATATGCACCTCTTCATCTGACCAGCTCACTGTGGTTGTTTGTTCTGTAGTCATACCTCCATGCGATGTTTAAAACTGAACTGCTGATAAGAAAGGGCCAACAGTAATTTTACCTTACAAAACACACTTCATTCAAACTGGAAAGAAACAAAATAAAACTCACCAAAACCCTCTTTGTTAGTCTTTCCATTGTTTCAACAATCACCAACTCTGTTTTGGTCGAAATTATTCTTTATTCACAGAGTTAGATGAGAAAAGAACCAGCCGTTATATTGCTCTCCTCAAAGCCAACAGTTTCACAGGGAGGGACTCGCATGCACGCGAGGCCGGACCGGCTAACAAAACAAAGAACAGAGAAACTCAGATGGCAACATATTCAGAGGGAGTGTGATGTCATTCTCTGCTCAGGATGCCATTACTCCACTATACCTTTACATAGCAAATAGTTGTTTGCTGCTATATTAATGTTCAGAATCTCCTTTACAGAACCTGAGTTTAGGAATCAATAAAGACAGTGAAGGTCCATTGGCATAAAAAGAAAATGTATGCTTGTGTGTGTCAAGATACCCAGCCAACAGTGACAGCTGATTGGTGAAAGGAAAATGGCGTCTTTGTATTGACACACAAAACACCTGTCTACAAACAGCAAAAAGACAGAACATAATAAAAACAGGTGTAAAAAATAATAATGAAACAGGGCGAAGAAGGCGGGGACATGTCGAGAATGGTGTAATGAAAATATGACAAATGGTTTTTGTGGGAAAAGCAGACACAAGGGCAGATACAGAGAGACAGACAAGAAGGGAGACAGTACTGTGTCTGTGTGTACTCTCTCCTGTAAACACACACAGGCTCTCTCACACACACACACACGCACACACACACAGACACACAAACTAATGCAAAACAGTTTAGTCTACTGCTAATTTTTATTGTCTGTTGTATTCATTGTGCACTGATGAGAAATTTTAATTCATGACAGTACCCAGACTTGGTTTTAGTGTTTAGGTTAGAATAAGGTGTACAGTAGGTGAAGTTTAGGGGCTAGGCACTGTCAGTGAAGCTCGCCACAAGTATAGAAGTAAAAATACATGTGTTTGTGTGTGTTCGTGTCGATGCCACACTCCTCCCGTACTGAGTTTGGACAGCATGATAAATAGGTAGAATATATCCACATCAGTTAAAATAAATATGAGTAATATTCAAATAAACAGAAAATTATTCACAATAAGTAGGACAAATCTTTCTTTCTTTCTGCTTCTCTTTTTCATTCCTTTTACTCATCATCTCTTCATCTCCTGCCCTTATCTTCCTCCCTCCTTCTTTCTTTCCCTTCTCATCTAATCTTTATGTCTTCCCCGCTTCCATGATCCCCCTTTCTGTCCTATATCGCTGTCTGTCTCTCATCTCCTGTCCTCATTCCTCTTCTTCATTTGCTTATGTGATCTGTTAACTTCCCCACCTCACCATCCTCTTCCTTGTCGCTTCTCTTCTCCCTTCTGTGTCACTTCTTTCCCCCTCACCAGCTTCACTGTCTTCTCCCTAGCCACATATGGTGTGAAGGTGGTGCCCTCTGGTGGTGATGTAAATTTGCTCCTCTTACCAGGCTGATCCACCTAATAATGTTATTACTGCTAATATCACTACATCAACAACAAGAATAATAGCCCAGCAGAATGCAGACCTGTCTGACTACTCATTCTGTCTCCCCAGGGGGCCTCATTCATGTGACCCAAACCCCCAGGGGGAGTCACAAAATAAGTATAAAAAATAAGCAAATAAAGCTTCAGTTGGCATACACAAAGATTGTCTTCCTATCTTCTGAGCCCTCATATCCAAGATATCTCGTTTTCTCACAAAAACACAAAAACATTCCATCTTTTTCAAATAAGCTGCCATTTAAAACATGTTACAACATATACAGTTTGTGGTTATTTAATTCCTGTTGTTGATGGAAAGAAACAAAGTTGTTCCCCTGTTACTGTACCTCATTTGAATAGGGGCCATGTACATTCAACGCGTTCTGTCCTTTTAGAATGCAGACCACGAGACTCTTACATTTCTTATAATTTCTTGCTATCTTTGGCATAAAGATGGGCTGGAATACAGGTGAGGCCAATTCCCAGAGTCACCCACCTGCTGCTGGATGTTTTTACAACTCTGGTTCTCCCTTCTGCTCTCCCTGTGCTGCTGATTTATGCTAACAATGGAAAGCTTTGATAAAGATTTGGATCATGTAGTAAGGCAGGTTCATTTTGTGGACTGTTTCAAAGTGGATATTTTTAGAAATTAAGCTGTAACATGTTTTCATCTAATGTTCTTTAAATATAGTAAAAGGAAGATAAAGATAGAAATGAAAGAATTGCACATTCATAATTATTCTCTGAACATGGCAGTTTAATGATTGCTCCATTGTTCCATCACTGTTTTCTCTTACCACCCTTGTCTTCCTCCCTTCTCTCTACAGCACCTTTAGGTGTTAACAGTGACTTTCTGAGCAGGTATGCACCTGACTAAGTGTTAAAAGGTAGCTTAATTTTAGGACAAAAGCTGTCCATGCTGTCAGTTAAGAGATGGACTGGGTATCCTGTTGTATGAACAAATGGAACAACTTGATATTTTGTAGTCATATTTAATTGTTTCATTCAGAGCCTGGTTGCATCCCTGCTGTCTGCACCATCACAAAACAAAAATAAAAGAGTAACAACAGAAGATGGTGGTCTAGATCTGGGTGGAGAAACAGACAATGAAGTGAAAAACAAATAGCAACAACACCCAATTATGTTCAATTGAGAGTTTGTAACAGCAGGACTCGCCAACTCCACTCACTCGTCTCTTCACACGTTGTTATAACATTTAATTTGAAAGAACACAACTCATATATGGCATACATGGCAGTGCACTTGCGAGTTGTTCACTTGCATGCAACTACAAATAAAAAGTCTCCTTCAACATTCATTATTTGAATTGTCTTGTATGAATTGCTACGCCTTCAAAACAAATGTGTGACTTGAATGTAAAATGTTGCTTGTGTGGGATGAAACATTAAATTAGCAATATTGGCTAGGTACCTAGCTACTTAAAACAGGAACACAGGAATACACAAACACATAGTTGCCATGAATACAGACACAAAATCATAAAATTGAAAGCAATGCAGAGACAGTATAGAATACACAGATTAAACAGACATACACAAACACAACAGCATCATTCTGATTGCATACATTTCTTGTCTTTCACACATACAGTATGTAGCACACACAAACATACGTGTGTGGCCCTCAGTGAGACTGTGATCAAGCAAAAACCTCAACTTATTTCTCAACCATTACAGATTTTAATGCCTCACCAAATTTCATTGTGATTGTGTTATTTGACACAATTATCATTATATTTACTCTCCGTGCACTTGGCTGACAAAGTCATCCTAGTGGCATGGTATACGTTTTCATTCTTATATCAGTGGAGCAAAACACTGGAGCAAATCAGAAGAGGGAGCCTAGAAGACGATGTGGAGAATGACTTCATGGCATGTTTGAGAGGGCAGACCTTGGATTAAATTCAGTGAAATCAACAGACTGAAAAACTGTCCAGGAAACTGGCCCAAACTAAGACATAAATTCTGGTTTTCTCAAAAAAGGCTAGGACAAAGATAATTCCACACATGTAGTTTCACCTGTTGTGAGACTTTTGAAAGCTTCTAATGCCCTGTTGAGAGTGAAAATATCATACTGAAAGTGCATGTGCTTGTGGGATCATTTAATTTCACTTGTTTCTAAAGCAAATTAACTTTTTTCAAGAATGTCCAAAGAAAATCCTCCTTGTCATTTCTGTCTGTAAATGAGTCACTAAAGTCTAATTAAATTGAATAAATCTGTCAATGCAGCAACAGTTGTTTTCAATAGAAATCAACTTCTTCTAGTGCAGTGGATTGTCTTTTTCTACTTTATCTCAAGATTCAGACACTCATTTCTAGAAAATGCTTGTAAGTAAGTAAGTTTAAATATTTTTACTGCACTAGCAGATCTTTTCTTTGTTTAAAAAAAATAAGCATAAGCATAGAACCCCAGGTTGGTTTTGTCCAGTGACAATTCCAATAAAGTTTATTCAAACAAAACAACTATATATATATATATATATATATATATATATATATTATATTTTTTATATTATACCTATACACATATACACATAGAAAGTACGTAAAGTAGTGGTATGGTAATTTTGTAAAACCAGCATAACAGAAATTTATGGTGGAGTGCGAAGAATGAGGTGGCGTTGAGGAGTCTCACAGCTTGAGGAAAGAAGCTGCTCTGTAGTCTGGTGGTACGGCAGCGGATACTTAGGTATCACTTACCAGACGTCAGCAGGGTGAACAGGCTGCAACAGGGGTGGGTATTGTATTTTAGTATTCTTTGGGCTCTGCGCAGGCACCTCACCGCAATGATATCACTGATGCTTGGTAGATGGGTGTTTTTGGTGGTATTCATCAACTGCTGCAGAGCCCTCCAGTCCTGGGCCATGCACATCCCATGCCAGTTTGGGATGTTTGCAGTCAGGATGCTTTCTGTTGCTCCTCTGTAAAAGTTAACAAGAACTTGGCAGGGGAATTTTGCCTTCTTAAGTTTCCTTAAGAAAAACAGCAATTTCTGAGCTTTCTTGACCAGGGTGGAGATGTGTGATGTCAGGTTCTCTGTGATGCTGATTCCCAGGAACCTAAAACTGTTCACCTGCTCCATCTCAGCTCCACTGATGTAGACAAGGGTGTGTGTCTTTGCCTCCTTTTTCCTAAAATCAATGATCACCATCCCTGCAAGACTGTTAATGTCCTCGGGATATGAAGTCTCATCATTGCTTGAAATCCGGCCAATGATTATATGCCATCCGTAAAGTTCAACAGAGTTCTCTCCATGTTGGGGGTTGCAGTCGTGGGTGTACAGCATGAACAAGAGGGGGCTGAACACACAGTGCTCAAGCCCAGAGTGCTAAGTTTGCCAATCAGTTTCATGGGGGTGATTG
Organism: Siniperca chuatsi; assembly: GCF_020085105.1. Lineage (NCBI taxonomy): Eukaryota > Metazoa > Chordata > Actinopteri > Centrarchiformes > Sinipercidae > Siniperca > Siniperca chuatsi. The sequence continues at coordinate 4,545,478 of NC_058043.1, read as the reverse complement.
TGTTGAATGCTGAGCTGAAATCAACAAACAGAATTCTGATGTAGGTGTTGCTATTTTCAAGGTGTGAAGATTGAGGGCAGTGGAAAGGCATCCTCTGTTGATCTGTTGATTATGAATGCAAACTGGTGTGATGTGCTGGACAACCAGTTTCTCAAAGCATTTAATCAGAATGGGGGTGAGAGCCACAGGGCGGTAGTCATTTAGACTAGACACCGTAGACGTTTTAGGTACAGGGATGATGGTGGCTGTCTTGAAGCAGGTGGGAGCAATCTCCTGTGACAGTGATATGTTAAAAATGTCAGTAATAACATCAACAAGCTGGTTGACACGTGTTCTTAGTACACACTCAGGGATGTTATCAGGCCCAGCAGCTTTACTCAGTATCCACAGCGGATGTGGGAATAACCCTGCTGAGAGTGAATATGACAGTGGCCAGTCCTCTCGAGGCGGAGTAGACTTGACAGCTGACTCTTTGTTTAGGAGATCAAAGCGAGCATAAAATGTGTTCAGCTGGCAACGTGGCCTCACACATGATGGAGGCGTTCCTGCTTTTGTAGCCTGTGATCGTCTGGATTGCCTGCCACGTCTTTGGTGTTGTTGGTGTTGATGCTGGCTTTCAATCTCGCTCTGGTTGGTGTATGCTTCCTTGTCACCAGACCAAAAGGCAGCTTTTTTGGCTTTGGATAGGGCCCTCACCTCTCCATTCACCCAGGCTTTTTGGTTGTGGAATGATTTTATTGTCTGTGTGATTCCCACATCAATAATACATTTGCTGATGTATGATGTCACTGAAAAATTATAATTTCTAATTATAATCCTCAAGATTGATGTGGTTCTCCTGGGTGGTGGCATCTCTGAACATGTGCCACTCAAAACAGTCCTCTAGCGCTGCTGAGGCTTCATCTGTCTGCACTACACTCTAAGAAGTGAAACATGGATGTTGTTTGCATTAATTATTTATGGTGAAAATACTGAATAATTGCACAATGTAACAGTAATACATTTTAGGATTACAAAATCAAGATATTCAAAACACACTACAGGTGTTAAATTGAATAAAGATTGTCCCAACGCGTTTTCTGTACTTTCTTGCACACTTTCTCAAGAATTTCAAGCTTTATCTTTAGGAGTTTTAATAGTTATGTAGTGAATGATTTTAGCTTGATTTAGTTTTAACTGGTAATGTTAGCTTAATTTAACCCACATTGCCAAAAGTCAGTGGACACCTGAGGTTTTGGAACCTGGTTGCAGAGGCAGGCTTGTCCAGTGGTGGAATGTTAAGTACATTTACTTAAGTACTGTATTTAAGTAGTCATTTGAAGTACTTGTAACATTACTTCACTTAAGTGTTTCTATTTAATGTAACTTGTATTGATTTTATTTTTTTACTTCTACTCCACTACATTTCAGAGGCAAATATTGTACTTTTTACTCCACTACATTTATATATCAAGTCAATTTTATTAGTAGTTACTTTTCAGATTACACTTATTCATACACTTCCTGTCCAGTGAAAACCATGTAGTTGGATGCCAGCAGACTTTCCACAAAGGTGCATGTCCTTAAAAACAGATTACATGAGTAATCCCACCTGCAGTACACAAGACTGTGAACCTTTGGGTTAGGTTCAGTGAACTACAAACTGAGTACATTTGGGGGTTTTGACTCTTAAATGGACAGAAATGTCAACCATTTTGCCAGTCATCAGGGTTAAGTGTTACACCTGGCCAAATCACTAAACCAGGTCATATTTTATGAATTTATTACAAACATACAAACTGACCATTCTTTCTGCATATATATTTATTGTATTACAAGAGAGCCCAAAGAACTGCTGCAAAACATTTCTTAAAAATGAGTAGGTTGGCATGGATGCAACGTGTATAATAGTAATACAGAACATGTCAGCCCTCAGTCACACATTGATGGCACATGCTGTGAATACAGAGAGGTTTTTAATGTGAACACAACTATTGGAAAAGATCATGCTGGTGGGATGTATTTGCTCAAACATCCACTGAAATGAATTTGCCTGAGTCACCAGAAAATCCTTACCCATTGTTTACTTGATAAAACTGATATTGTTTTCTGAAATTACTGTTAAACTTCATGTAGAGAATACTCTGACTGTACTGGCACCAGTAGTGCTTCTTCACCCTGCAATGGGATTCCTGCCTGTTGGGATGCAGGTTTGCCAGAGATTCCATCCCAGGTGTATTTTCATAAGCAGGGAGTTTATACCCTCCCCTGCCTGTTTGTCCCCCAGGAGACGACCTGGCCGGGCTCAGAAGAGTGTTTATGAACTACTGTTAAACACTTGGAAGCTGCTGATCATATAGTGCAACCATGTGATGGGAGTTACTAGTACGTGCAATGTTGTGTGGTTGTTCATTATCTTGAGCATTAATACATTTGATGTGGCTTTTTTGTTTGTTTTTACCTCTAGTGGTAAAGTAAATCAAAGTTGTTGGAGAGAAGTTAGTCATCTCTCAAATGTAATAACTTGCAAAAAAAACAAGTGATTTGAAGACATCACCTCAAGCTCTAGTAATTGTTAGGTACGTTTTTCACCAATTTTTGACATGTTAAAGACCAAGTTATTCAGGCATGGAACTAGTGCACTTTTATTTATTTATTTTTTACAACTTTTATTTTCTCCTTCTATTTATTTAATGCTTTTAAGTGTAAAGTGCTAAGCACCAAATAGTATACAGTTATGTTTACATAGTTTTGTTTATTGTTTTCCTCTCAGACTGGGAATTTCTTTTTTGGTTGCAAGGTTGTTCAAAAAAGTCAGTAAAGGTCAAGCTTTACTTCTTGGGGCTTTTGGCCCGCGTTTGTTTGATTGGCACATGCCTCACTGTGTCTGATCTGAGTTTTTTTGATAAAGTAAGGTAAAGTTAATTGACTGAGTGTGTTATTTATTTGAACTACTTACATTTATAGATGAAATAGGATTGAGTCATGTTAAGTACAATCAATCAACAAAAACATACATACATAAACACAACTCATTTGTTTAGTAAATTCAACATAACTGTGTTTAGTAAATTTAACATAATTACGTTTAGTAAATTCAGCATAACTGTATGACATAGCATTTAATTAAGACTGTTTGGTGAGATTTGCTTAAAAGCATATAGTAATAATTAGTTTTCTAGTCTTTTTCCCATTTATTCAACCTAGTTTCTTGGGACCGATTGACACAACTAAATTAAGTAAATGTGATGTTTTATTTATGTTTTAGCCCAACATCACAAATCACAAATTTGCCTCAGGGGGCTTTACAATGTGTACAGCATATGACACCCTCTGTCCTTAGACCCTCGATTCAGTAAAAGCTACAGTAATACACATATACTGTATAACATAATGCATACTGCTAAAACAATGGGCTGTTATCTTAATTTATTCCTATTATACCCTGAGGATGGAGTTCAACTGGTTCTCTCTCATACACAGACACACACACACACACACTTCATTAACCTGGAGAGAACCTTTAAGTGCACAGGAAGCTTTCCACTCCATTAGCCAGTATCATTATTGCAGGTACTTGGATTGTAGATGGAAATGTGTGTGTGCTTTCCTTCAGATAGCGGAAACAGGTATGACCATTGTAATAAGTCATATGAATAGCTGAGAAAAGTCTAATTGGTAATGTGAACAGGAAGGGGCATCCTAATAGACCTCTGCACACAAATCTCCTAGTAGTCGGTTCTGCCTCCATCATAATCTATTTTTTTAATAAAACGTGGGCAGGAAAAAGAGAATGTATGTGAAGCAGTTTGTTGTGGTGGATGAAGATCAATTCAGCACTGTTATAAGAAAACAAATTGATCAGCAGTCTTAATTCAGTCCTTGACCTTTTTGTCCCAGGTACTGTCCCATACTGTATCTCTTTTTTATCATAGGAAGGAAAAATAAAACTACAACTAACCACAAAGACAGTACTCTGCAGGACATTTTACATTAAAACATACAGCAGCTTCAAGTCTTTGTACATAAAGATTTACTCAGAAATACTCATAAACCAAGTCAGGGGTGATAAAGGGCCTGTCATAATAAAGGGTATAAAAAAGGGGTGGAAGAGCCTTAGCTTCAAGAGGTTACCTCACAATTTCAAATTAAAATAATCCACCAGTTCTACAATATTCACTGGTATTTTCACTCTTGTTTGATCTGCTAACCTCTAGGAAAAATCTTGGTCTGTCTGTGGCTTGCTATTGTAGATGATAACATTTCTTCACCATCAACTCGTTACCATTGCATCACACTGGGCAGGCAGCATACAGTTAGCTTTTGTTAGCTCCTGTGCAGGGAGCAGCTTCCCCCATTTATATAAAGCAGCATGTAACTAAGTTAATTGATTCAACATAATGTAAAAAATGCTTTATGCATCCGATAATAATGAAACATATTGGCTATGTAGTGACATACAGTATGTCTCTGCCAGCTGTGTTTAGTTTACTTTTTAATAAATTGTGACTAAACAGACTAAAACAGACAAAAGCAGGTTCTTACTGTGTCAAACATCAGTGATTTAGACATTTCATGGTCAGTAATGATGACAGGAGAAAAATAAAACTGCACATTACACACCAATATTTAGAAATGTCATGGTGGCAGACTAGAAGAACCCGGAGGTGGTAAAACATGCACTGAATCAAGGCGATGGCAAAAATCTGCCATTTCTTTGTTACCTGGTTGTCTTTTTTTGTATCTCTGTGTCTTTTGTTTCTTACTTTTAACTATGTATGTGTCTGTCTCTCTGTCTCTCTCTCTCTCACACACACACACACACACATATACTTATATAAATACAACATGAAAGCATGTCAGACACATTCTAGTTACAGTTTCCATTTTTGGTGAAAACAGTTGACAAAACCAATAAGTTATTTTCTGTCACTTGCCATTTCCTCACACCACATCTCTCCATATCCTGCCTTTGGTGCGCAATTTTATTTCATTATATAGTGTCTACAAAACACATTTGTATTTTTTCAGATAACAAAACTATTTAAAAACAATGTCTTTTTATTAATTATAATGTTAGTTTGTCTTTAACCCAGAAATTCACAAGCCAATATGACTTTATCCAGACAAAATGCTCTGACAGGCTAGCTATACTAGCTGCCTGTCACCTTCTCTAGCTGTGATTAGTTGATTTGGTTTCATGAGTTATGGTGAGCCAAAGTCCCATCTCCTTTCCTAGCTAGCCCCTGTTCCACTGGCATCTCTAACTCAGCTTTCATTGGTCTTTCGGAAGAGCAGAAGCATATTTTGGGGGGTTTCTGTCCCTCACTGGCTAGGTAGGAGAGGGGCGTGACGTTGCTTCCCCATTACACCACATGTGAATCTAAATAGCTCTAAAATGGTGAAAATGCAATATCTCCATGTTATTATGTTATTTTGATGTACAAGATTGACCATGGCTAATGTCTTCAGTGCTATAAAGGTAGAGTATTCATCACTCCTCGTCTTTATCTGAATGCATCTTATACAAGATGCAGGGAGTTTACACGTTTAAATCTCATTCTTAAGGGGGACTATTAACTATTAAAGGCAAGTTCATGAAATATTACTCACAAAGCACAAAACTAACAGGCACGAACAAGAACAAGTCTGTCACCACGTGGCATTAATATAGATTTTCAAGAGAGTAATACAAAGGTCCATTTACAGAGCTATGTTATTGATTTATAGCCAACATATTTTCTATATAAAGACAAGATAATAAACCACTTTATAAACCATAAGGGAGTTCTAAGGAAGATGAGGACAGGGAATTGAGTTGCTTATTGCAGTTATGGCTTGTTTGGTGAGTTTGTGATCACGAATAACACTCAAGTATGGGTGTTTGAGCAACAATATAACAGTCATGGAATCCTAACAATGTACTATATCATAATGTATGGCATCTGTATAGTTATGTTTGTAGATGTGAATGAGCCTTAAGACAAATCATCGTTCATGAAATCAGTCTCTCGATTTTGAGACACTTTCGAATATTTCTCTTTTATATTCATTTATATTTAAAATTTAAATTATTAAAACTTGTTCAACAAGTTAGTACCTCAAGGAATATGTCTATAGTATAAAAACTGCCATAAAATTATTGAAAAGTTCAGGAGAACAGAAAAATAAAACAATAGAATTATGGATGGAACAGCAGAAAGTTCAGCTTTTTCAATTTCACAATCCTTTTCCAGTGAGTTTACCAGAGATGGAGCAGAGGGCATGAAAGCTCCTCTGCCTAATTCAGTTTGGGCCCCAGGGACAGAAACAGTAAAAACAGTTCCTTTGACCGTGGAAAGCAATTTCCTCCATTTTTTCCTCAGAAATAAAAGTACAGAATAATATGTTGCACACATTAAAATTACTTTTTTATCCACTTTGAAGGTTTACAATAAAGTAGTGTCAATGTACTGCAAAAGAAACCACATTTTTCTCCACCTTGTAGTTACTGGACTCTTCCTTGTGACCTTGAAGAGAACAGAGTTACTGTGTCAAAATCAGTCTCAGTGCTTTGTGCACCAACCCCAACGTCCTCCCTGGGACAATAAAATGCTATTCTAAGTTTTTTTAAGCACTTGACCTGTTCTGTTGTTTCGTTGGTGTGCATAGTCTCCTCCAGCCATTAAGCAGAGAAATGCCAACATCTGGCCTAACTTCAAATAAGCATTTTTATTTTACTTCTAAAGTTCTAATTTTCAAACAAAACTCAAATATCAGTTCTATTCCAGTCCACTGCTTAAAATAATGCTATTAATATTAATACTGCATTTCAACTCATTTACAGTAATAACATATAGTGCTAAGTTATGAATGAATAGGAAATATTTTAAGGTTTATTTTTGTTGCATTAATGAAAAAAACAATGACAAAGAAAAAGTCCTAATTTGTGCAAGACAACAAACCCCAGGGGTCATTTTACAAACTTGGCACAGAACAAACAAGAGGCACATGCAACAAACAAACAAGCAAAACCTTAAGATAAAGAGCAACTGCAGATGCAGAAGAGCAGAGATGAATGAGTGTGACTACCCAATGTATGTACTGTGTCTAGGGAAACAGTCAATTAAGAATATGCATGGACTGAAATTGAAAGGGAAATTAAAAGAATTAAAGTAGCTCTGATGGTGTGTGCCACAATGAGAGAGTTCATGTTCAAAGCCCTGACAAATGTAGGAAGAAAAACTTTCAGAAGACTGGTTCATCAGACAGTGTTGGGGGCTGTAAGAGTGTGGAGACAAACTGCAAACCAACACTCTCATTTGTATTCATAACACGACTGAAGCGAGCATTGAAGCGTGTCTGCAGCAGTTTGAGCATGGCTTATGTTCGAGTCATCAAAAATTATATTCAGTGGAAATGTAGTGACCTCTGACCTATCTAAAAGTGTAAAGTTGATCAAATTAAGTTGTCAACTTGTGAAATTAGTCGCATTAAATTACATTTATCAACTCTTCACATCCTTGAGGGAGGGAAAATATGTGACTAAGTGTGAATGCAGATCACTGCAATATACAGTAACATTATATGGGTTTCCTGTTTTTCCTACCGACAGAATTTTCTTGCAGGGGTAATAAATTCGACCTTGAACCCTGAGCCCCTGAACCCCGAACTAAATACAGAGGCAGCAAGCGCCATCAACAGAGCTCCGCTACCTTCTCGTTACTCGATTGATTGACAGAGCGGTGTGGCCTGGCCCGCCCGCTCGCCACACTTTGTTTCATACCTGATGAAGCAGAGCACAGAGCACAGCCGCCATCAATCAAACTCTCTGGAGAAATGTGAATATGAATAAGCAACTGAGACCATGTTCCACTTAGGAATCAATTACAGACCAACAGAGTGTATATACCTTTCCCAGTATAATGTGCTGCTATTTGAAAACTGGCATCAAAATTTGATTGATAGGAGTGAGACTTTATAATAAATTAGAATTAGAATCAATTACAAACAAAACAGTAGTCTGCATTGTATTTCAAGAAAATAATCAACACATTTGTCAGTACAAAATACATTACTACAACATTATATTAGGCCTCAGGATTAAGGTGGCAACTATGCATTCTTCTTTTTGGTCAAAACTTGTAGTGTAGTATGCTAGTAGCAAGGTAGCCTCGAGCCGCTAGATCAGTTTTTTCTAACTCGTTTTATTCCATGCAGTGTGTCATAGTGAAAGAAAACCAACGCAGCACCTGGGATGCCTCGTGGCATCCCGATAAAATGACTAGCATGCTAAACATTATTACAGCACAGTGAGAGCAATGGCAGCTTATCATGCAGGTGACACATTTATAAAGAAAGGACACACTGCTGACTCCATTATGCCACTCAGCAAAAAAATTCAGAAACAAGGTTGAACTGAAGCTGAAAATTAAAGCTCTTCCAACAACATAAGGGGATCGACAATAACAACATCATTAACAACTGAAATTAAATGTAATTTTAGAAATGGAATCTCTCCAGCGCTGGATCCATTAATGCTCAAAGCTCATATAACAACCTGGAAATGACACAAACAAATTAACATTCCTGCCAAATTAAAGAAGCAACATGAGCTTCATGTGATTTTATTCCCATCTAATATAGTATTTTACTTTTCCCAAGGTGAAACACATCTCTTATAGACGCAATTTTAGTAATCACTTTTTGTTATTAAGTTTTTACATCCCTGCTGTGTTACTGTAGCCTGATAATCAGACTGAATTGCCATTTCATTTGACCTCATTCAGTTAGCAAGACATTGTGTTCATGTTAGCCCTAGCCAATGAGTAGCAAATGATGTATCCACCCCCCCCCCCCAGTTGACACAGAAGCTCTGGTAGCCGATAACATTTTTCACAAATATCAAAGAAAAATGTTGATTTAAGAGTTAGTTATTTCTGTAAGACGACTTACAATAACATGTGCAGATCCGTTAATCTCATCCACACTTTCTCCAGTCGGTGAAAATAGTGGATTTGAATAGTATCTGAACAAATTGGAGATGTGGACGGCGATTCTGAGGTCTGGAACCAGGCTAACGTTACTGATGTTGCGATTTTCTGCAGTAATTAATACAATGAAAAACAAGATTCAGGGCTTGTGTCCATATAGCGCTTTTTTCTGGCAGAAAAGTTCTGGCAGGGTGCTAGGGAGCGCTGGGATGAAGTGTGTGTGCGGTGGAGAAAAAAAAGCAAAACGCTGTGTTAACAGAGGGCTGACTACACACAGTGGCGATTCTAGAGTCTGTTGAAGCCCTAGGCAATAATTCCCAGGGAGCCCCACCAACCAGCGTTTATCAGCATTATATCATAAAAACGTTACAAAATCTAAATTTTTTTTATTTAAAATGTTTACATTAATAGTTTTTAAACATCATTAATATAAAGAACATCTAAAACTTTGTAATTTTCCAAATATAAAAAGAACAATAAAAACCTAAATAAATATTTAAATAACTTCAGGAACTGATATACCAAAAAAAAAAAAAAAAAAAGTGTATATATTGTCATAAAGAATCTAGGGCATGTGTTCTCAATTAAAGTGACATTTCTTGAAGTTACAGTAATCTGTATCAGCACCGATCTGCCTGTGTTGATGTATCTTCCTGCTCATGACAGGCAGGAGGTGGGCTGGGCGTTGAATGAACTGACGTGAAAAAAATATGACAGTCCAAGTTTACCAGCATTTGGTTAAAATGAAGTTAAAGACCACTTCACCATATTTATACAGTCAGCAGGATAGTCAAGAGTGAGGAATAGAGATGGCTAGAAAGATACAGACAATGAAGAGGGGCTTGGGGGAGAGAGAGATAAAGGAAGAGTAGGAGTCAGCTTGAGAGAACAAGAGGAGAAAGAGAGTGTAGCATAAAAATCAATTCATATAAGAAGCTCCACTTCTGCTGCAGTCTTAATCGCTGTTTCAGCATGGACACACACACACACACACACACACACACACACAAACACACTCACAGGCACACACTCACACACAGGGGAATTTTAAGTACATCCTGCTGTGTGAAGAGGCTCTCAGTCACTGAACCATTTACCAAACCAACCAATAGTACAGAGCACCAGGGACCAATAGTCATATTGTGTGTTAGTAGTACGCAGTATAGGATGGAGGACAGGATCTGTGTGTGTGTGTGTGTGTGTGTGTGTGTGTGTGCACATGTGCGTGTACAAGAGATAAAGCTGAGGGAAAGAAGAGTGCGAGAGTGAGATAATAAATAACTCCTTGAAAGAGGGAAAGTGTGTATGTATGGGGTATCAATATTGTTTTAATACTGCAACACCAATAAAGGAACTGATTTGTGGAAAATTATTTAAAATGAATCTACAATGTTTAAATAGATTTTTACACACACACTAAAAAGCACATATCCAGCACACGAGTGCTGCAACTAATTATTACTTTTGAAAAACCAATCTCACCATAAGGTCCATTTAATGGCTGTTCTGCAGCTTTTGTTCATATCACATGATCTTCATCAACAGATTTTGCCCAGTTGGCATGGAATTGTAAATGTTTAAATTTCCATTTTTTTCTGAATGCTTTAAGGACCTCTCGTCCTTGTTGGCTTAAAAGCTGATTTTCAAAGTTTGTTGTTCTAATATGAAACAAAAGCTGAGAAAACAATCTCACCACTATGTCTATTTACTAGCTTTTCTGGAGCTTTCGATTATATCACATGAGCTTCATCAGCTGATGGGGATCAGAAAAAAATGGAAATTTGACTACACTACGATTCGATGACAACTGGGCATCTGCTGATAAAGCTCATGTGATATGATCGAAAGCTCCAGAACAGCTACAAAAGGACCTTGTGGTGAAATTCTTTTCTCAACTGATGTTTCCAAAGTCATGAATCAACTTTGAACCTCAATTATTACTTTAATCAATTAATCGATAAGTATATCAACAATCAATTAAGTAATAACAATTCTGACAATCAATTAATTGTAAAGTAATTTATTGGGGCAAAAAAAAGCCAAACAAATGCACCCACAATTAATCATTAAAACTGGAAAAAAGACAAAACCACAATAAAAAAATGATTTTCGTTAGTAATTTGTTGAATTAATACATTTTGCTAATGAGAATGGTATTCTGATTTTCTCATTTTAAAGAAACTAAAAAAAAACTCTAAAACAGAGAGGATAATAATATCAAGTAAAATAAAAAGAAGATGGAAGTGTTAAAGTACAACGGTATGATTCCACCTTCAGAAATATGATTTACTAGTTGACCAGAAAGAGGACATTTGGGCTGCAACTAGTGATCTGTCAACTATTTTCCGATTAGCTAATTAATTGTGAGGCTATAAAATGGGGAAAGACGCCCCTCACAAGTTAACAAAGCCTGGTGATGTCTTCCAATGGCTTACATTGTCCATCCAACAGCCAAAACCCCAAAAATATTTAGTTTACAATGACATAAAACAGAGAAACAAAGAAAATCCTCAAACACGAGAGGCTGGAATGAAAGAATGTTGGGCGTTTTGCTTCATAAAAGACTTTGCCAATCAATACTGAGCATAATCATTAGTTGCAGCCCTGTGGACGCATCACTTATGTGTTTTTAAATGTATGTGCGCGTTGTATATTCCCAGTAGCTCGGCTTGAAGCAGATTGAATCTGAGCACTTAAAGATTCCCCAGAGACAAACAGACAAACAGTTACACCGTGTTGCTCCATTCAGCACGATGAGCACTGCTGCTGCTGCTGCTGCTCTCTGTCTCTGTCTGCTCATACTGTATCTCTATCTCTCTGTGATGTACAGTGTAGCCCTGGGCTCTGACAGATAGAGACGGTGCTTTATTGAAGTATGTGCCAGGCCAGGTTAAACACGAACAGCATGCAGTGCCTTCAGCCCTCCTTCTTTCTTACATTTTTCTTTCTTTCTATTAATGTTTCTCTTTCTTCTGCCTCTCTGGCTGAACCTGTGGCAATTATTAACATCTTTCTCTCCGACTCTCCATCCCTCCATTCATCCTTCTCTCTCTTCTCTCGTCCCGCTCCCTCTCTGAACATACAAGCTGAGGCTATTTTCATTTCATTTCTCTTCTATCCCCTCTTCCCTTTTGCCCTTCATTTCCCTCCTTTATTTATTCTTCATCCTCCCTTCTCTTTACATTTCCTCCCTTCAACATCCCTCCCTCCCATACTCTTATTTCATCTCCCGCTTTCTCTCCCCTTTATACATTATTTTTTCTTCCACCTCTCTCTTCCTGTCCCTCCCTCTTTGCTCTCTATACCTGCACTGCTTCCACCCATTGTTTGATACCTAGATCTCTCCTTTCATTCTCTTTTTCCTCATTCAACTTCCCCTTAACCTTCATTTTCATCCACCCCCAACCAGTCTTTTCTGTATGTTTTTTTTTTCTTGGCCCGCTCTTCATCATCCCTCCATTAACATACAGCTTCAAGCTAATTTTAACCTTACCTTTCTTTTTTACCTTTTTTGGTCTTTTTTCACCCTCTGTTTGTAGAATGTGACCTGGAGGAATTTGGATGTATCTGCATTTTTCTTTCAATTTTCCACCTTTTTTCTCTCTCCCTCCTTCCTTCCCTTCTCCATCTGCTCTAAAACATACTTGAGCCCCAGGCTGTCTGTATCAGTGATAGTAACAGGCTGCAAAAAGCACTTTAATAATGCAACAGAAACACTGCAACAAGCTTACAGTCTGACTGACTGTGTCATACGTGATATAGTTAGTACAATGTGCTGACCTAAAACTTTAGGTCCATTTGCATTTCCATTCTATGAATTAAACTTTAATAATGAAACAACCTCTGTCTCCATTATACTGGCTGGTTGACAGACCAGCTGACTGGTTGAATAAAGACATGTTCAGGCAGGGAAACAAATGTTGCTGCTCCGGGGGGAGTAGCATCAACCGATAGGTCAAATGGTTGATGTCTAGTTAATATTGCAAAACTTGACACTTAAACGCTTCTTTCATGCAGCAATTTTGGCTTAAGACAACAGTAATCATTTTATGGTCCTGGAAGTCCCATTATTTTCTGCATGGACAATGTTAGGTTAAACAATGTTAGCACTTCATGGTTTGGATGGTCATACTTTTCTTCATTGATGATTTTAATCATCCAAACAAAAGATGAGTAACTATGTTAGCAAATTTGATCCTTTAATCAAAGGCACAATCACAGCCTTAAAACGTGTTGTGTTCACTGAAAAACAAGGATGTAAATGTAACTTTAAAGCAGGACCATAAAACATACAGGATCTTTAAAGACAGACTTCAGTGTTTCTATGTTGAGGAACTTTGAGGTTATGATTACTGTAAAAGAAATCCTTTAAAAGAACATTTACCAATCCTGTCTCCTAGAAATTATGTTTATAGTACTAAATTGTTTTCCCAGTTACGTTGTGGCGACAAACGTAATCGCTGCCTGGATTGTGTTTGGTCAACCTTTAGTTGTTTTTGTTTTTTTAATGAACGAGGAAGGGGAAGAGGAGGGGAAGCCCTTTTAAAACCCTCTAACCCAACCCTTATCTCTCTCGCATTCCAGCCTGCATTGCAGCAATAACGTTCTCACCCTCCACGTTTTTATTGGTCTTCAATTCATCTTTGATTTTAATCTTAATAAGTCTTATTACAATCTTATAACCTATTTTGCCTCCTTTGAGCCGAGGTCATAACACTGAGAAACCAACTTGCCGACCGACTGACTTGACTTTTCACTTCACAGAAGATTAAATAACTGCTTCTGTGGCCAAATAAAATGTATGTATGATAAAAAGTGTTACTGTAGATTAAGAAATAGCAGAGGAAGTATGTTTTTAAAAAGGGAACAGAAGCAGTTTACTGGAACAATTCCCAATAGTATTAAACGTCTTCCAGTCTCCTTTTTCTTTTTCTAAAAGTGGTTGTGCACTCACTAAATCCTCATTTTCCTAAACTCTTGATTTATTTGCCATCTGCTGTTCTTTATCCAAAACACAGATGAAAGTGGGAACAAACCTCCAGATCTGCTTCTACCTGAACCTCTGTGAAAGCCAGGCAAACCACAGTGAAACACAACTGGGACAGACGCTAACATCTGCCATTAATTATTCATTGACTTTACATCAACGTGCAGATTGCCTGATGAGATCCAACACAAACTGTAACACCTTCTGTCTTCCAAATATAAGCATTCATGGAGGCGACAGAGCGTAGGGCTCATTGCTCAGTGTATCCATAATTAATGGAACAATCTGTATGTCTACATCAGACTGCTCATCGCTGCTCATTCATTCACATGAAAGGTGGGAAACTAACATTTTCATTCATATGATTGTTGCAACAGTAACAGAGGGTGACAGATTACAAATAATACTTTAGTAGGATTTAGTTTATACCTCAGATTAGGTGCATAGACAACACAACACTAGACAAGTTAACTTTCAAAACCAAAGTCTTGAAAGGTCTGATTTGTATTCATTTCAGGAATACAAATAAGACCTGAAGAACATTAATGCTATACTGCTGGTATTATTTTATCTTATAGGCCTATCATCAACAGTTCTCCTGAAGAGACCAAAACCAACAATGAATGTATTCTGCTATTTCTCATACCAAGTACTGTCTATGGAACCACATCCTGATATTGCTTATGCCTCAGTGCTGTAGAACTCCGCTGTTTTCCAGAAACAATTAAAACTGAAAGAGCCACACTGCTGCGTTTGAGTGACATATTCCAAACTTGAATCTGAGAAACTGAAAACAGTCACAGATTTGTTTTCCCTTAGAATCCTGTGGTGTTTGGATTATATATTGTTAAAGCTGCACTGATCAATATTTTCATATTAACAATAGATGAAATGACTAAATATAATGTGAAAGGCATCGCTAGTTGTGACAAACCATCGCCTGAACCTGCAGTGCCCCTCCGCTTGTTGGAGTGTTTTAGCACCTTTCAGCTCGTTGTTTTGGTTTTAAGACTTGCAGTTTTACTGTTTTAGTTAAATCCAAACCCACCCAAAATCTAAACCCACTGCACAAAACATCAATAATCAATTACTGCTTTAACTAAACTGACAATGCATGCTGTGCCTTCAGTGTGTTTTCTTTAGGATTATTATCTTTCGTTTAAAATTATCATATTTTGGTGGGTATTGATTGATATACTGTATTTTGCATCTGAACTGTATGTTCAGGGAATCCATTCCCATTTTTCAGGGTTAAATGTTAATGTCCGAGTGTATTGTGATCATGCATGTGAATGACTGTAGTATACCAGGTCAACGTATTACTAAGATACACTATATGAATGTAGAAAAAGACAAAGCCACAATAAACCAATTATATAAAGTAGGAGGAAAACAACAAAACATATGCTAAACAAGGACAAAACATTTTGCAATGTAACAACACAGTGCACATTTAATGAAATTATTCACTGAATCCGAACCGCTAATTTGAAATTTCCATAACAGAGCACATTAAAAACATTAAGTGTTAAATGTCACTTTTTATGAATATTATAAGGCTGTCAGGGGACGACTGGTGAAGGTGTTTTAAATATTTTTTTCTGCCTTGTGATAATTTTAATTGAACAATCTCAAAAAATGCGAAAGAGACAGCTGAATCAAAACTGGTACGTTATTCAGGATCATAAACTCCAAATTATTTACCAACCAATTAGTACAACTACTCAAGCTTTAAGCAGAACATAATTAGTCCTGTCTTGAATTCAGTTTCATTAGTGAGGTATATAACGGTTTTGCATTTCAATGAGGTGCTGAGCTCCTGGCTTCCTTCTCTCACTTTCTTGGTTTCAGTGGTGAAAGGATTATTGGCCAGGGAGGACGTGCTAATATTTCCCTTACTCTCACTGACCCATTCTGTCTTTGACTGTCTTTCTCCTTCGTCTGATCTGTCATCTGTTCATTTATTCAAACCCTTGTTGATAACCTTACTGTATGTTTGGCAGTTTTGCATTATAATGAGGTGAACTTGTTTGCTATTTTTATATCCATCTCTCTCCCACCTGTATTCATTCATGCATTCATTTGTCCATTTCTGCAATTATTTTGTCATAAATTCTGCACCAGGTTATTGGGGTGCAGAACTTATTAACCTATTAATACTTAATTAACTTTCATGATTTTATATTTCAATGATGCTAGCCCCTCTGCTCTTTCTTTCATTTCCTTCTCACTCTATATGGTGATGAAAGACATGCACCAAAGGGAAAAGTTATTCCATCTCTCTTTTAGTTTATTTTTCCTCTCCATCAATTCATTCCCTCATCACGGCCTTAAATTCTGCAGCCTTATTGAGGTTACAGTGTTTGGTGGTTTGCATTTCAATTTGGCTAACCTCAGCTTTTTTTTCCCCTTTTCTCTTTCTCCTTTCTCTCACTCTCTGTCTCTTGGTGCAGTGATCAAAGACTTATTTCCCAGGGATACATTTGTCATATTCGCTTTCCATCCCCGACACAAGATAATGTGCCAGTTGGTGGAGGTTTTTATCCAAAGAGTATCACAGTTCCATGAAGCTCATATGGGCAGAGCCATGGGGGAGTATAACTCCTTACTCCAGCAGTGGTAATGCCTTGCAGTCCTCTTTCAGCTTTTTGGAAAAGATGGAACTGGACCCTTAAGCCAGAAAAAGTGAGATAAAGAAACCTATAAAATCTAAAACTGACATCTTTCCTCATGAGTTCAGTGAGAAGTACAAGTACAGTTTTTGGTTTATTTTATCTCCTCACTGGTCCCCTTGAGCAACATGCGAGCAACATTGCAAGCCCTGAGCTGTTATACCGTGGTTTTGCCTACTGTCAGTTGCCATTGAGAAAAAAAGCATATGATTTATACTGTATGTGTATTTATCATATGTTAAACACATTTCAAATATTTATCACATGGAAAACATCATTTCAAATGTGATAAATTCACACACAGATACATGTGGTTTGCAAACATTTTGCTTTTTTGTGTCCTAACTTGGAATCTTATCAGGAGAGCATGCATACTCCACACAGAATGGACCAGGGTCAACATATCTAATGGAGGACCTTCTGAGGCAACAGGCCTAACCACTGAGTCACTGTGCCACCTCTGCAATACTTATTTTCTTATGAATTTATTCTTTGACATGACATATTTCTCCTTCAGTGTTGTGTTAGTCCCTCTTCAACACTTCTTCACTCATTCACACATTTATCAATTGACATTTTGTTTCTTTCTGTCATGAAGGATACTGTAAGTGCTGGTTTAGTGGTTTTGTATGTGAACAAGGGAAGCCATGGCTCTCTCTCTTTGTCACCCTCCCTCTATATTTCTGTACGCTGGGGAAAGAGTGATTTTCTGAGGGGGAAAGTGTTCACAGTAACTTTCCCTCAGAAGAGTTTTCCATTTCCCAGGTCTTTGTGGAGATATTACCACAACTAATCCTAAAGGCAGAGTTCTCTTTACTGCTGCATTGTGTGTGTGTGTGTGTGCGTGTGTGTGTGTGTGCACGTGTGTGTGAGAGAGACAAAGACAGAGAGATGGTCTACATGCAAATATGAACCTGTGTATGATACCATGTGTGTTGTGTTGGTTAGCATGTGTGTGTATGTATACACACTTGCATTTTCCTTAAACATGCCCAATTACAATGATGTGTGTATATGTGTGTATATGTGCCCGACAGAAAGAGACTATGTGAGACAGTATCGGACAGATTGTTTCATTGTGTGTGTGATTATGTGTGTGTGTCATAACCTACACTAGGCCTGACTTCAGCACCCTGATACTGCGGCAGTGTTTCCCGCCAAGGTGTGTGTGTGTGTGTGTGTGTGAGAGTGAGTGATGGAGAGAGAGCGTGAGAGAGAGAGAGAGAGAGAGAGAGAGAGAGAGAGAGAGAGAGACAGAAACAGAATGAGAGAGTGATTGAGTGAAAAGACAGAGAGCAAGAGTGACTAAGCATGAGTGTGTATTAACAAACGTGTTTTTGTCTGTGTCCGAATGTGTGTGTGTGTGTGTGTGTGATAAGCCCTGGTTGACTGAATCCCATTCAGGGAAGTACAGGAGGAGGTTATCCCTCTACTGCAGAGGGTAGACACACACACACACACACACACACCTAGATTTTTCTCTCTATCTTTCCTCTCTTGCTTTGTCTTATACACACACTCTGTCTCCTCCTTCTCCCAAATGTGACGCTCTGCATTTCGTACACTGCTCATGGGTCTCTCTCTTTCTCTCTGTCACACACACACGCACACACACACACACATGCACGCACAGCCTATCCTCATCTTTCTTTTCACTAATTACTTTTCTGCATCATTCCCTTTTTTGCTCTCACCACGCTACTTTGTCTTTCCCTCTCCTGCTAAATTTGCTTTATATCACTCACTCTATGTCTTTCACACATGCATACTCACATACACAAACAGAAAGCTGTGGCTTGGCAGGAACGACTACCGCAGTACCAGGGCGCTAAACTCAGATTTGGTTGCAAGTCAGACACATGAGCGCGCGCACACACACACACAGCCCAGCAGGACCACTGCAGCACTGGGTGCAGTGTAGGAAGCTAGCGTTATGATTACCTGAAGGTGATCCTGCTATTTCATCCTCCAACAGCCAACAGGGTAATAGCAGCAGCCCAGACAAAGAAAGACACACACCGCAACACAAAATCCCCATCAGCCCCATGCACACTCTCTCATACAGACACACACACATTCCTACATTACCAATGGTGGACTATCATTCTACACTACCAAGTGTGGACCGCTATTTCTAATCATTTTGAAAACAACAAAGAACATTTTTACTGTAGGTCTTTTTTCAAAATATTTTACATTTTCTTTTAAAAAATGCCAAGAAGGGACTTCAACCCGATGTCGATGTCTATCAAAGAGGGGACCTCCACAATCTCCTCCAAAATGTCCCCTGTTGGCTCACCAGTCCACTGTTGGATAGGTTCGCAAATGTGCACATAAACACGCATGCGCATGCGCAGGTACACAACTGGCTGACACATGCAAGCCAGGGAAATACAGGGCATTGTGAATTAAATTCCATACAGTTTATTTATTTCTAATTTAGATTTTACACTGGTCAATTTGTAACAAAGGCTGGAAATAATTACTACTAATCATTCGACGCTTTTCAAGAATGAATGTATTGTTTAACCTATCTTGAAACTAGCCTGTATTTAGTGGGATACATATCCCCACTGGCACCACACACAGCTGGCAAGATAAACCAATTCCAGTTTTTAATATAAGTAAATCCCTCCATGGAATACTGCCACATTTTCATAACTATAACTGAAATTGGAAAAAAGGAAACAAGGAAGACAGTAAAATTTGTATACCAACATATTTTTGAGAGATCGAAAACCCTGTGGGTGGTGGGTAATTAACGATAGTTTTTCCATATGGAGTTTTGATATGTGGGTGTGACTACTTTTGTCATCTTTGTGATTGAAATAAACTCAGATTCCACTTTTGATTCCGGTTTAGTGAACCTGGGTGGGGGGACTGGGATCCAGTTCAGGTCACAGTGGACTGTTTAATGCTGCCGCCTGTTTTCAGCTGCTCCAAATACTGCAGTCAATTGTCAAGCCAGACTGAGGCTTTACTGAAGCTAATCCTTGTTTCTAAAACAATTCCAGACTACATGATTACATCCTCTGGAGCTGACAGTGAAACTGAATGCCGGTTTGGAGATCATTTTCAGTGAGAATATCAAAATGATCTAAAATTCAATATATCATGTTCCATTAAATTGAGTGTGTGTAAGTGTGTTACAGGGCAGCCAAAACTACCTTTTGCATAATCTAACTTTTCTAAAACTGCATTGTTGTTGACACATGTACTACCAGTGAGAGAGAGGGAATTGTAGCAGGTCCGAAACTTGCTTTTAGGAATCAATAGTTACAGTCAAAAAGCAAATCTCCGGTTCTAATAAGTCTGGAATTAGTTCCAAATCAAAACCGGTTCTCAGTACTCCATTTACACCCAGCAATGACATTGGCAAGTAAAATGTTTTCATAACTCATAGGAACAGGGGCCTCATCCGAATCGAGGGTCTAAGGACAGAGGGTGTTGTATGCTGTAAAGCCCCTTGAGGAAAATTTGTGATTTGTGATATTGGGCTATGTTTTCGAGTTCCCGAACCAGATCCACGGTTTTCACACACAATTGAGAATGACTTCCGGATGGGAGCCGAAACGTCTTGATTCTGAAAACAGTGTCCAGATGACTACGACTGAAACCTTTTCTACGATATTGGGCTATGTAAATAAAATTAACTTGACTTGAAAAAGTTGAAAAATTATAGAATTTCCTTAAGTAGGAGAGTGTGTAAGTGCTCATGTTTGTCTGTGTGTGTGTGAGTGTGTGTGTGTGTGTGTGTGTGTGTGTGTGTGCATATTTCACGATCTGTAATTGCTAGTGAATGTGGATATGTGCTCATGTCAAAGGGAAGCTCTGCATGTGTGTGTTGACTTCTCTGTATGTGTATGAGATTGTACTGATGTATGTCAGTGTCTGCTGTAGTGTCAGTATATGTGTGTGTGTGTGTGTGTGTGTGTGTGTGTGTGTGTGCACATGTGTCTGGGCTGTAGGCTCTAAGCCAGGGCAGCCTTGGCAAAGTAAAGATGCTAACAGAGACAGACAGGCTGCCATCTCCCTCAGCTGCTTGGCTATCACACAAAAACACACACACACGAGTTATAGATTGACACTCGGACAGACACACGGAAATGCACAGAATTACAGACCCTCACATCAGTTCTCGCTCTCTCACACACAGCAGAGTGTTCACATCAGCAAGAAGGAAATGTCCATTGACAGAGAAAGAGCAAAAATCTTTGCTGACTCTTTGGAACCGAGTTAATTGTTATCAGAAGAGTGCGAGCGGTCATGTGGTTAGCTAGAAAATACAATGTCACAAAGAGGATGAAGTAGAACAGAACAGAATAAGGGAGAGGAGAGGAGAGGAGGAAATGACAGCAGAAAATGTATATTTAAAAAATAATTTATTTCCTTTCTAGTAGATGCATTTAAATCAATATTAATAAATAACATTTAATGTGGTTAAAGCAGGAAGGCCAGTAAAACAGTCTGCATTTACCTATAAATTAATATGATTGATTCCGACAGAATCTGTTGTTCACAGCTGCTTTATACTGCGTGAAAAGCTTCTCCTTCAGTTAATTCAATCCCTGCAGCCGTCGGAAGGCATCAGGACAGATATGTTGCTAAATCTGCAGCCTCCAATTGGAGAAGTGCTGCGTCAGAGCGCAGTACCATTACGCACAGCCATCCACCATGTTTACCTTCATTAAATCCCATGCAAATGAAACCAGGCTGCTACAAAGTAACCTCATACAGATCTACACACCTCAGACTGGTTGGCAATAACTCAGTATTCTAACTGTTTATGCGAGAGACTTCGGATTGCAGAGCTCAGTAACCCTGTGCGTCACAGCCTCCTTTCCAACTTTAAGAAAAAACAACGTTAAGTTGTTCAGAATGTTTTATTCTTGAAATGCATTAGGGAACAAACGCTGTTTGTGATGTTATGTTTTATGCAAACATTGGGTGTATAGGCATTACGATATTGTGCATGCATGTGTGTATGAGAGAGGGAGAAAGGGTGAAATAATGGAAAGACTGAGGGGTTTTTACTGTATGTATGTGTGCGAGAGAAGAGAAAGAGTGAGTGATTTTGTGTGTGTAAAATTATACGGAGGAGAGACGGCGTGTGCTCGTCTACATGCACGAACGTGAAATATATCGACAGGGAGTTTGTGTGAGTGGAAAGAAAGGGTTAGTGTTAGAATGTGTGAGTGTGTGTGAGGGAGGGAAATCGGTGATCAGTAAAATCACCTCATGGCCGGAGACGGAGACAAACGGGAGGATATTGAGTCTGCGAAATGACAGCTCATTTTGTCTACAAACCATGATCGCCTATTGTCTTCTCTTCCACTATCTTTTCTGTCATATCGTCCTTTCCTCTCTGAGTTTTTCAGAGTAACAGCACAATGACTATTGATGCAGAGAGGAGCTGTGGCAAGATTACTGTTATTAAAAGAGAATTACAAGCTAAGCGGTCTTTGCTCTGCTTCACGGAACACACAAACATGCACAAGCACTCAACCATTCAAATTACTCCACACACAAGCACAAATTCAGACAGGAAAACAGCTTAAAGTCAGCGGCAGTGTGTCACTTTTTCTAAGCAGTGTTTTCTGAATCAGGTAAGGATGTTTCTTGTTTTGATGCAAGTTGTGTCCACTTCATTAAAACATTAACTGGATTCAACACTTGTCTCTTTCCTGTAGAAATCTGGTAAACAAGGAGAGATGCTTTTTACATTTCCAGTTTGCAGTAGTAGAAGTATTTAATATGTATCGTAAAAGTCAACGTAAAAAAATACATTTTAAAAAGTTTTAAAAACAAAATAACTTCTGGGCAGAATGCCCCATTTCTGAGCATTTCAATGTTGTAATTGGTCTTAACTGAGGTGGAGATGAATTTAAGTTCTTTATATCCTTTTGAACAGTTTAGAGAGGCACAGAGGCACCATGGCTGAATGGGAAAAAACAGATAAAAACAACATATGCAGCACTGCAAAAACTCAAACTTCAAGAGAAAATGTTGAATAAAAAGTATCACAGTATCGTCGTAGCAACTGTCAAATGTACTTTGTGTTTGTGTCTAGGAATGATGAAACCTACTTCAGTTTCGGTTAGTGCAGGTTTAACAGAAGTCTTTGGACAGAAGTCTGACTTTATTGTCTGGATAAAAACAGGACACACACACACACACACACACACACACCCACTGGTCACTGCCGTTGGCGCTCTGCAAGAGGAAAGAAAACAAAAAAGAACAGGCGAGCATCCAACACATGTAAAGACAAAATGGTGAACTGTGTGGGATGATTTGTCACATGGTCAGAGTAGTCTTTGTGTCAACTTTATCTTACATTGCATAAATAATTGGATGAACATTTATAAATGTTTAAACTTTCATTTTCGTCATTTGGGGGACCCTAATGTGTTGTGACCTAGAGAACAAGTCCTCACATTTAAACATCGGCCTCTGTGGTTAAGGTCTGGTTAAGTTTTAGCAACTAAAACTGGTAGAGGTTAGGGAATAACCATGACCATGGTTAAAAGAAACCAATGTTGATTGTTAGTGGGAGATGAGGTAGGATACCAATGCTGGTCTCTGGTTTACAGTGTGTTACAGAATCATCACACTATTGTCCATGTAATCACTGTCACTTCACTTGCAATTCATGCAAGCAACTGCAACATGACTGTGCAGTACATATTTGTGTCCTAGGTTCTGTCAAACACTCGTGTGCACACCACTGAGACACTGGAGAGCAATAAGTGCAAATTAAAGCAACTGAAAACTCATTTTCCTAAACATTTTAACATTCATACTTTTCTGTTGCTCTAATTATGCCGTGGTAGCTTTTTAAATGCTTTTGCTTAAGTACCAGCTCTGATTGTTGCTGGATAAATGACCTGTGGGCATTAATAGAGTCAGCAGTCCAGGCCTTTTTATTATTATATCTGATAGTTAATGTTGTTTGCCAAGGTTTTTAGGAGACTATGTACAAACATAGTGACTATATTTTTTTTTGTATTACTAGTAAAAGTAGCACAGTTTAAGCACTTGTGCCAATGACTGCTTAGTATTACTAGTAGCAGTAAAATAAAGATTATTTCATCTATTCTATTATTAACAGAAATAGTAAAAGCAGCAGCAGTAACAGCGGCAGTGAAATAACAATTAAAACAGCTGTAATATTTTAATATTTACTCATATTTCACTGCTACATTTAATATTAGTTAAGCTGACTAATTTTGGCCTCCTAAATTCTGATTTGTAAACTTAATTTGTGGCCTGCAGAACTAAAAACAATGAATGGTTTAGTTTGTCCAATAAATCAGGCTGATTAATCAGATCTAATTAGAACTCTTGAAATTATTCAGCAATCAGTAGACTGAGTGACTTTAATGAATTTCTAAATTGGTTTCAACGTCAGAGGAAACTTTGAACATTTAAATATGTGAGTTAGATGACACCAGCCGATTTCTTTACATTTAATGAATATGACGAGCAAACATCAGTTTAATACAATACTCGCCTTCCTTATCTTTATTATCAAACTACACTGCTGACATTTTAGGAATACACCTGACACTCATCCAGAGTAGTGTACAGCTTAAGTATAACCTTCTAGTTTCTACATCACCATTAGTACAAGTAACCAGTAATAAGAAGCACACGATTCCTATATGCCCACTGCACTGTGCTCTCCCGGCTATTTAAATGCTAATCAATTCATTACTGAGAACATCATTATGCTCTCATTGCAGTTCACTATAAATCATGTCAATCCACGCAAACATGCCTGATAGGGAGGGAGAGAGAGAGAGAGAGAGGGTGGTTGACAGAGGAGAAGAATAACATTAGTTTTTAAATGAGGTCTGATTGAATCCTCATTCTCAATTTCATAATGAAAGTTTTCCCAACTTAACCCCCTTCTCCCCACACCCTGCTCCATCTCTCCTCTTCTACTCTATCTCTCTCTCTGTCTGAGTCAATCACTGCATGTAATGAGGAAGTGAAGAGAGGTGCGTGCACACACACAAGTCTCAGAGGTGTACTCGCACACTTGCTGATAACCAGTCATACATACAAGAGTCCGGGAGAAATTAGCTCTCTGTTAATTCATTCCCATTGTCTAAATGCATGGTAATTTCTTGGATAGGGGAGGGAGTGGAGGGTAGGAGGGAGAGCTGTGTGTGGAGGGTGAAACTTCAAAACCAACTGCAGTGTGCAGCAATATAGGAACAAACCGTGCATTACAGCTCTGGCTTAATTATTATGCTAATCGAGCTGCCCGCAGGGCTCAGAGAAGTGATGTAACGCTAAGAAATAAATATATAAATGCACTTTCACACTGTTTCAGTCAATTTTGAATGTATTAGTATGTGATTTCTTCAGTTTATTGGATTATTGTTTTCCTTTTTTTCCTTATTACTCAGACAGCAGGGAGTTGAGTCAGGAAGGAGATGAAATGAGCTGCGAGGTGGGATTTCAGCTCATCACTAAAGAGGGAAGAATGTCTTGTTTTTTGTGGCAGTGAAAAACTGTGTTGCAATAATCTCTGCAGTTTTGAATAATTTGTTATCTAAAACATAACAGCCATTGTAGAAACCCCCCTTCACATATCTGTCCTCCAGTCCACTGTATCCAACTGAAAAGTCCACCTCTATGGGCTATGATCAAATTTAAACTAAACAAGCTGACTACCAAACTATTATAATTACTGACCGTCTCTAGGATGGCACTGCCAACTTTCAAGCCTACAAGGAGAATTTGATAGGAAAAGGTAATGATCTTTTCATGTCTTTTTTGAACAACATTGGTAACTAAGCCTTGCTAAAGATGGTAAAAAGCTTCTTCAGACGCGCCGTTCAGACAATACAAAAGTGGCAAAAACCCTTTTTTTGACACTCAGATAGACGTTGGATCTGTTACCCAATTTTTGTAAATTCCCAAAATTGATAATGTAACACTCATGCATGTATTCCACAGCAAATGGCCAGGTGTGAAAATGGGCAGAGCTCCAAATGCTCTGCAAATGATTTGAATCACATTTGTCACATTCCTACTTCTGTCACTTTCCATGAAGGTTCTTTCTCAGTATTCATTGATTCCTAAATGTTTTGTTTAAAAAGCATACTTTTGGTATATAATTGTGCTTATGAAAATACAAATGGCGAGGGTACTTTACCAAGGAATCTTAATGTACTTGTATAGTATACTACTCCAGCAACAAGCTTTTGAGAGCATGCACAATGCACCAGGCATCAGAAAGGCCATGTTCAGACTGACATTAACACTGTGTGAAAAAACAGGCCTATATTTAATTTTAATCAGACCACTGTGTTGGCACAGCAGGGGTCCCGACGCACAGGACTCTGGCAAAAAACTCAAGATCATCCAAAAGAAAGATTGCTGCAAAGCAATGAAACAACATCTGGAAATGCACCACGTTGATCAGTCAAATACATGCAACATCTCATTCCAGGTAGATTATGTTTTCATGTGAAAGGCGAAATTGTACTGTTTGCTTCACAATTATATCAGTTTGGAGACAAGTACATGAAAGTTTTAACACATGCAGATTGTTTTGCATTAAAATACGAATGTAAAGGTAGAATGTAGTTGTTTCCAACAGAGGTTCAATGCAGTGACTTGCCATTAGTTAGCACTTGTGGGTCATTTTAGGATGCATCCATCAAACTGGCATCAGATATGGGTCACATTCAGAAATGTCAGTCAAAAAAATTGGATCTAAGCAAAAGGTGAAACTGAGTGGAGCTTTGTAGCCCTCGGAGCCATCAGGGCCAGCGGCTCCTTTGAATTCAGTTATAGCAGAGTCACATTTCAGCGTCAGGCTGCGCATGAGCCGCTGCCAATCATGCTCCTGTGGAGCAGAGCGAGGGAAAGGTGCATCACCCCTGTGCTTTATGCAAATGAAACGCCGGTGATTGTCAGCAATGCAGCAGCCAAGGCCAATAAACAAACACAGTGTGCGTGTGCGTGTGTGTCTGTGTGTAAGGTTGTAGTGTGACTGTGGCTGCATTTGTGTATATTTTATGTATGTTTTGTGGCACATTTGTGCAACATGACATTTAGTATGTGTGCATGCATTTATGTTGCATGTGCGTTGCCATGTGTGCACATGGCTTGCATATCTGTGTGTGCTCATGATAGTGTGTGTGTGTGTGCATCGAGTTTTTTATGTGTTTTGAGCTACCTATATCTACATTTTTCATGTTATGGATGTAATGTGCAATTGTCCAGCATTTATAGCAGCTCAGAACATGTGTATGTATTTGTTGACTATACCAAGGATGTGAATGTGTGCTTCAATGCAGGTTGTGTATCTTTGAAGTGCCCCTGTACATAACAGAAATTACTGTTTCTGCACAATTATGCCAATGTCTGTCTGTGCACTTTTTGGCTGTGTGTGAATGCATAGTATGTGTGTGAACGTTCACATCGATAAGCTCTTACAACAGCAGAGGATGCAGCAGAGAGGAAACGTCGATGCAATCTGGCTTTGGATGGCCCAGGGTGCCTTTACTGCATCCGCTGAGTTATTGTCAGTGAAGCAGATGGACACACTGAAGTCTGTTAACACTTATTTAACCAAGGAGAGCTAAAAAAAAAAAAAAAGCTAAAGCTAAAAATCTAAGGGGTTTAAAGAGTGGTGTCAGTAGATCATCTATAAGTCCAGGCTCTTCCATTTCTTTGACGAGAATGTCAGTTGCTTTTGCAGTTCAAGTCTTTGCCTGATTAGAACACACCAGTACAGGATACTAGTTTATTTTCATTTTATTCTTTTCTTTTAATCTATGTTACTTTATTTTTATGAGGTGATGTGAGACCAGTTTACTTGTATTTGGTCACAGAAAAATTCAAGGCAAGTTTAGTTTATTTGGATATGAAAAGTTAAGTAGGATATGATAAAGATTTATTTATTTAAATGGTAAGTGGTCAGACTAACCTCCTAACCTTAAAATGGACCAAGAAATGCTTGTATTACAACAAGGTAGCAAATCATTACAGAGCAGAAAAACTGAAAGGGTGAAAAGATGGCGAAACCAAGATCTTTAACTGAGATCACCAACATGCCAAAAGCTGAAGTATTCATTGTTGGGAATCTAATCTGGTGATCAGAAATGGTCTGGATGAAATTGATAGGGTCGCAAAACCTGCAAAACAGTATTTAGACCATCTTGGTACACTGAAACTCTCCAGTGAATCCAAACTAATAAAGCTGTATAAAAAAGGTCTATATGTCAGTTTTTTTCATTAGAATCAAATGAGCTGTTTTTCTATTGCCAGAGTCATATTGATCAACTATGTATTGAGGAGGAGACCGAGCTTCTTCAATAAAGTTTGAGAGTTCCAATCACATTGTTTGAAAAAACAGGCATAACTAAAACTATATACAGAATCAGTTTTTTACCCGTACAAAAATAGTTACAACCATGGAAAATCACCTCATGTCCCATGTCGTTGTGTTCACAAATTCAGGCTTGTCTTTGCAGAGAGCATTTCATTTCTTCTTTCCATGCTTGTTAGAGCAGTTGTTTCAGACCCTGCAGTGTTTTTCACCTTCAGCTCAGTCCATTTGGGCTCATGACAACAACAGCAAGCAGTCCCACTTGGATCCAGACCAAAACAATTAGACCAAGAGTTTGACAGGGATTCATTTTGAGTGACAGCAAACTCCAACTACATAATGCATTGGGCATAATTGGTCTAACACAGTTGATTTTTTTGTGTCTGTTTACAAACAAACCCAGACAGATGATAAGGACTGGTTTTGCTATTTGAGCAACTTTCCTGGTAGAGCGTGCGCACCATGTACTAAGGTTAAGTCCCTACCACAGCGGCTCGGGTTCAGTATCAGCCCGGGCCCTTTGCTGCATGTCCTCCCCTCTCTCTCTCCCCTTTTCTGTCTCTCTTCAGGTGTTCCTATGAAATAACGACATAAAAAAGCCCCAAAAAATCATAATAAAAACATGAAAACACTTTTCAAACATGTAGCAAATTTGCATTTTTATGCTACAACCTTTACATACTGTACACTGGACAGAATATACAGTACACTTGATTCTATTAGAGCAGTATTTGACTAAAGACTTTAGATGGACAAAACTAACAACTCTTGTTGGACTAAAGCAAATAGATCATAAATCCAAAACACCCACAGCACATCTTTTTTTGGCATCAGTGGCTATGTTAATTTAAAAATTAAGTACTTGGTCACAGTGTCACATCAATGCATTTTTCCAATCTAAACATAGAATTACAGTAGCTTTACTTCCTACACTTATTTTAACAGCAGTCCACTGGAGTCAAATTAGAGCTGCGCTCAAGGCATCACTCATTAATTTCCCAATCAAGATTTCAAAGACATTCTGCAACAGGCTTCATGCAGCTCTCTCAGTATGTGAAGTATAATGTTTAACCGTGTTTAAAAACGCATTAGGTGAATGCTGATGGTTATGTGCCCTCTAATATGACCAACATTAGTCAAAAAACCTTATTTTTAGATGACCAAAGGTGGTAAAATAAAATGAGCAATACTGTACATCCTGCAAAACTAAAATATCACTTTAAGGACAGAGAGTGCAGTGCTAATGATTCTATATGCTAATGGTTTCATCTGACACCAACAGTGGAGCAGATGAAGAAACATATGGGCCTGAGACAGAGGCCCAGAAGGGACAATTCACACTAAAACACAATCTGCATATATAAACAGATTCCTGGAAAAATGCTGCAACCTAATCCTCCAGATTAATCATTCGTGTTAATATGCTTTAAGGGTAGGCCTGCAAAGCCGACACTTTGAGTGCTGAAAAAAATTAACTTCCTACATTCAAGATTTGAATAAATCACTGTCCAAACATCAAATATAATAATACACCTCAAATCCTGGCATGCACAAACCCTTAATTTGGATCTCTTTAAAGTAAACTGTACAGCCAGTCCTGGAGATGCTAAAGAAAGACTGGAATTGATTGCTGCAAAAACTAAAAAACTAAGTGTCGTCATCTTCACTTAACAGCTATTCTGTCTCTCTTGATCATTCTCTCTCTCTCCTGTCCTCGTCCTGAGATGGAAGCCAATTTATTTATAAAGCACTTTTAACAGTTAGGTTCAACACAAAGTCCCTTATTAAGAACAGAGACTACCGGAACAAATAGCATCAAGTGATAAAAGCAAGCAAGAACAAGAACATCACATACTCAAAGATAAAAAGTCAAGAACATACCCTGACCCCACATCTCAAAGATGACAACAATGACACAAAAAGCAACCAGGTTCCCTGTGAGAACACAAATACTTGTTTACTGATGGCAGTTTTGGCAGATAGTGACAAACTGTCTGGGCTTAATATTGACTAACCTGTCCCCACTGACAGGAACAGCTTATGAAGAACGTTGTTCCAGTATGAGATAACCACCATCTACAATAACAAGAAAATGATAACTTCTGTTATAAAATGATTGCAGGCATCAAGTGAAGCGCTTTTTTAAAAGAAGTAACACTTGATGAACTCATCTTTTCAGCTGAAATGGTGAGTGGTGAATTTTGAGTTATGACAAAGGGGGGTATTTATGAGCTCTATACTAGAAAACTGAACATTAACAGAAAATGACACAAAGACAATGTACATTTCAACAATAGTGAGGAGAAAGCTAGTGCAACACATTGGGGTACATAAGTACAGTGGCCGACAAGGGCAAACGCACTGCAACTTCAGAAAACACGTGCAAATACACACAACGTCATGAATCACAAACCTTTTTAGTGTCCTCTGGAAACACTTCCATTGTTGTGTGGATTTGCAGCGTGTTGCCAAATGAATCAAGATGTTTTCTTAATTTGCTTGTGTTTTGTCTATTTGCATGTGTTTTCTTAAGTTGCAGTGCATTTGCCATTGTCGGCCACCGTACATGACAATATTGCAATATATTTGCATTTAACCCTACATTTAGTATCTGAAATCAGAAAGAAAACAGGTGATCACAATTTGAACTGGGTTTCAAACTTTCATATTTTTTTTCGTACCAACTGAAATGCGTCTGTGACGCAGACACTCAAGAACTGTCAAGTACCAAAAGCTGGCATCAAATGTCTGGTCAAATTCGTAGTCTTGTTTACTTATTCTTTGATCGGGTAGTTCCTGATCTAAATCATACTTTTGCCAATTTTAGAACATTTTTAGATATTTTCATTTAGGCAAAATTCGTGTGCAGTTGCTTGTGTTTAAACAACATTTAACATTTGAGAACTTTGGCTTATTTTGTTTGTGTACTATATGTTGGATCTTTGGTTGTTACTTCCATGAGATAAAGTACTATTCGATCTTGTTTCATCGTCCTCCGCTGATAAAGTTTTCACTTTTGATGAAAAGAAGAATGATGTTGCCATGAGTCGAATGTCTCAACATGTAATTTATTAGCTTAAGTGTGATCTCTGGACGTGCCTCATTTGACGGGGACTTTAATCACAACATATGGGCTGTGCGGTTGTGGTTAAAGTGCTACTAAATTGCCCAGGCATGTGATTTGGAAGAGGACGGCAATAAAAATACACGTTAGCAAGAACAAAACAGGCCAATCACTGATTCGTAATTAGCTGTGTGAGACCAAGTGTGTCTGTCTGTGCGTTTGTGTGTGTGTGTGTGAGTGTGTGTGAGAGAGAGAGACAGTGAAAGGGACATGAAGATTGCCTCTCTCCTGGCTATAATGTTTATGAGGGGTCATTCATGTCACTTTGGTGTGTTTTCATTTATCTCTCTTCTACACACTCATACCTTCAGACACACACTGCAGGTGCGTCCCTCTGTTTCTTCTTTTACAAACACAAATGGACATATATATGACATATTTACATACATCACATTTTTGTAACCTACTCCATAATGGCAGCATTCCATTCAGATATTCCAATGTCAGAGACATAGTGCTGGCTTGCTAACTCACTAATAGGCTTTACTGGGACACATAAATGGAACAGTCCCATCATCAGTGTTGTTAGTTACACCTGTGCTTGCCCTGCCATGACAAGTTGAAAAGTCTGCCATTTGAAAGATCTATAAAGTGAATCTAGTGCAACATTTAATTAACTTTGCATTTCTTACATTTTGCTTCAGAAGCAATGCATTCCTGTATTGTGGGGGCAGTGTTTTATTAACTGTGCTACTGTGCAGTTCCCACTATGCCAAGTCACATCTAGCCATTATGACTTAGCTAGAGTGAGTTCTGATGTTCCAGTGATGCATGTTCCAGTTTTCAATAATGTGCTGGAGTATGGAAGCCTATCATTTTGACTTAACTATTGCGTGCATAAATGGAAAATCAGGATACATTGTTTATATTGCATTTTAATTTTCAAATTTGAATTAACATTTGAATATTGTGCCCTTGTACAGCGGGGTTAGGGTTACACCCAGACGAGTATGTGAAAATGAAAATGCAAATTGGATTATTGTATTTTAATTTAAATTTTTACTCAAATAACACAAACATATGTTGAAAATTATAATGCTACTGTGGAATTACATTTTCAAGTTTACATAATCATATAGTCCCCTATAATAGGCTCCCATATCTGAGGGCATTTCATAATTTGAAAATTCTACAATTGGAGTTTAGACATCCAAATGAAATAGCAGAAATTGATATACTGTACTGCACACAATACGTTTTTGTATTTTGATAAATAAACCATCATTACATTCATGTATTCCAGTTAGCTAACTTGGTTATGAAAACAAATACTTTAGCTCTATTTAAACATGCAATAACTGATTTTTTTGGCCACTTTTTTATTATTATTTGGCATTATTTTATTATCACCTCATTAAGTTTTTATGGCAAACTTGTTAGCAATCAGTATTAACACATACAGCAGTAAGAAACAATATTAGCATTCATTTGGAATTTTGCTTCTGCCCACCTTAAATGTATTTCCTGAAGGAAATATCTGGCTGCTTAATGCTCCACTATGTTCACCAGTTAATTGTTACTTTCTGTCGCTCGGTGCTGGGCAGGTAGCGTAAAGTGGGTTTATCTATGCTTTTTTGCTGAAAATAGTTGTCTACTGTGGTCACAAGGGATGCTGTGAGAGCGATGAGAGTGAACCAACACAGTATAAATACGTTGAAAGATGCTGAAGAGCTGAGGGGAACTGTAGGGTCGGGTGATAATTCTCTCTGTGGGCCATCACGACGATCTACCCCTTTCACATATAAGGCATGTGAACATAACAATTTCTGCCTCTAAAACAGCTCTGCCAAATGTTTGACCTAGTTCAAGTGCCTTGCTAAAGGGCACAGAAATGGCATTTACTGAGGAAAAAGACAGGTCACTTCCCTCACTTGTTGCTCCTTCTAGGAGTCTTCTGTCTCCTCTCCCTCATCATTCCTCTTCTGTTCATCTAATCCATGGTTTTCTCATCCTCATCCTATGTTTTCTGACTCTTTCCTTCTACCTGTTGTCCTCCTGTTGATCTGCCTCTGTCTCTGCCTCTCTTCGCTTCCCTTGTTCTCTTCTGTAAGCCAAGTCCGATTTATTCCTAAAGTGCTTTTATCAAACAGGTTTGTCAGAGAGTGCTTTACGGAGATCAGAGAACAACAAATACAGATACAAAAGCAAAAGATAAAAGCAAGAAAGTACCAGCACATCAGAAATAACAAGATAAGGGCAGTTAGATCCACCTCCGTGCGTCTGCGTTTTCTCTTTCCCAGTACAAGTCTTTCTCTTCCTTCATCACGGAAGCCGATAATGTCGTAAGTGCCACATAATGTAAAACCTGTCAAAATGTAATAAAATGTCTCTCTAAGGATGTAGCTGCAATCCTCTGCTGTTTGTGAGCTGCTCAGAACAGCCACAGATTTCATGTCATAAACTCAAAGTGTAATAAAATGTACATAGAATGAAAAACGTGAACAGCACTACGAATCCCCATGAGGCTTTACACACCAGAACACAAAATAGTTGAATATATAAGATGAACAGACAACTTTGTTATTCTTCTCTACTAGTGGACCAAAAAATGGGTAGTTTGGCCAGAAGAATGGTCATGTTGTTACATAAATCAAAAAGATTTCATCCAGGGATGTATTAAGAAAATTAGATACTAAATTCCAAAATGGCACCCTTGTCATTCCACATGCTCCTCAGACTTAGGCCCATAGAGCATGAGCATATTATAGTCCTTCTCTGGCTGACTTCCTGCTGACTCCCACACACATATAAATAGAATAAATAAATTAAATAAATAATAATACAGCTCTTTGAGACTTTTGACTTGATTTTATAGGACATAATGGCGCAATTTGTGATGTAGCGGCCACCACACCAAAACTACCTCACAGCCCAGTTCCTGGGTGCTTGAGATAAACAAAACACAATCATTACAAAAGGAATGGCTGTAAAACAATTATTAATTAATTATTAAGTGTCTGCCGATCACAAACAACTCAAAATTACTTTTTGTATCAATATTTATAAGTATTTGAGCGATTCAGTCCAATAAATTTTGATAAGTCTAAGAGCTGCATCATTTTCATGTTGTCCATTTGTGGGAAGTGAGCAGGGAGGCGCCTGGCTGGGCAAAAGGAAGTCTCTAATGTGCATGCTGTCAACCGGCTCAACCAGAGAAGGGCCTTAATGTGCACGCTCAACGGGCCCAAAAATGCAGAAGCCCGAAAAAATCTCTTTCTTTTCTTGGAGCATGGTGCAGCTTTCATAATAAATCCAGGATTTATCCTCTGTATTGGAGTCTTTTTAAAATATCTCAGACTCAGCTTGTGAAGCTCAGCTCTGCATTATCAGACTTTGATCACTCTGGTCACTCTAAGCTATACTTTGACAGTCTTAGCACTACTTAGCAAGGCATTAGGCTCAGCTGCACTTTAAGCTCACATGTTAATATTAGCAAAATAAATTAGGATGCTGGCATTCAAATGTTTAGCATGTAACATTTAGCATGTTATAAAACACAAGTGTAGCTAGAACAGTGATAATCAACCTGAGTTTATGTCACATGTGTAAATAGTGGACCTTTTGGAATATCTCAGACTCAGCATGTCAGGCTCAGCCTTAAATTATCTCACTTAGCTCACTTTTCATTTGTCTATGTTGTGCTTTGAGGTGAATGCTAACATTAGCATGTTATCATGCATACAGTTAGCAGGCTAGAACGAATGTCAGAAGCTACTGGAGAACATGCTGCTGTTCGCAAATGTGCCACATTAAAAGCTTTGTTGACATTGTCAGTCCCCTCGCAGAGACATTTAACTACATTCTAACAAGATGTAACATTATTACGTCCAGAATCCATGATGTGTCAGTTTTCTCGACCCACCCTGCCTTTCCCTCCCCCTCATCCATTTACCTCCCAATTCCTTCACTCCCTCTGCCCATCCTTATTTGCATCTATTGACTCTCTCTTCTCTCCTTCACCCACTCTTATTTGATCCCATGCATACCTCTCCCATCTCTCCTTACTGTCTGGGGCCCGTAATCACCTGGGGTGACTCTACTCCAGAGGCAAACTTGTCTCTTCTCTCTATACATCTTCCTCTACCTGCTTCTCGTGTCTAATCTCTCCCTTTTCTTTTCTCTCTGTTTATGTCAGGACCACATCCCTATTTTCTCTCCTCCCTCTCTGTACCACATCTCTCCTCTGGTCTTTTCCGTTTTCTCTTTTCTGTTCATCAGCGCTACAGTGTGTGTAACGCACAGTGGTGTGAAAAAGTGTTTGCCCACTTCCTGATTTCTTTTTTTTTGCAGGTTTGTCACAATTAAATGTTTCAGATCATCAACCAAATTTAAATATTAGTCAAAGATATCACAAGATAACACAAAATGCAGTTTTTAAATGAAGGTTGTTATTATTAAGGGAAAGCAAAATCCACCCTGAAGCAGCAAAACAGTCCCAGACCATCACACTACCACCACCATATTTTACTGCTGGTATGATGTTCTTTTTCTGAAATGCGGTGTTACTTTTACACCAGATGTAATGGGACATACACCTTCCAAAACGTTCAACTTTTGTCTCGTCAGTCCACAGAGTATTTTCCCAAAAGTCTTGGGGATCATCAAGATGTTTTCTGGCAAAAATGCGACGAGCCTTAATGTTCTTTTTGTTCAGCAGTGGTTTTCGTCTTGGAACTCTGCCATGCAGGCCATTTCTGCCCAGTCTCTTTCTTATGGTGGAGTCATGAACACTGACCTTAACTGAGGCAAGTGAGGCCTGCAGTTCTTTGGATGTTGTTGTGGGGTCTCTGAATGGCTGAAGAAGAACAAAATGAAGACTTTGGAGTGGCCTAGTCAAAGTCCTGACCTGAATCCTATTGAGATGCTGTGGCATGACCTTAAAAAGGCAGTTCATGCTCGGAAACCCTCCAATGTGGCTGAATTACAACAGTTCTGCAAAGATGAGTGGGCCAAAATTCCTCCACAGTGCTGTAAAGGACTCATTGCAAGTTATCGCAAACACTTGATTGCAGTTGTTGCTGCTAAGGGTGGCCCAACCAGTTATTAGGTTTAGGGGGCAATCACTATTTCACACAGGGCCATGTTGGTTTGGATTTTGTTTTCCCTTAATAACAACCTTCATTTAAAAACTGCATTTTGTGTTTACTTGTGTTATCTTTGACTAATATTTATATGTGTTTGATCTGAAACATTTAAGTGTGACAAACATGCAAAAAAATAAGAAATCAGGAAGGGGGCAAACACTTTTTCACACCACTGTATATTTCCTGTCACAGTATAGTGGTTATCCTTTGCTTTCCATCCCCTCTCTCTCTCTCACTCTCCTCTCTCTATGTCCCTCTCTCCTTGCCTCTTCAGTCCCTGTCATGCCGCTGTTTGTTAATGTCATCACAGATTAAAATATAGAGGCAACCATGAGTGTGTGGGTGTATATGTGTGTGTGTCTGTGCATGTGCATGTGGACCAGTATGTAGGATTCTGTGTATACTTGGATCTCCTTGGTTGTGACTGAATGTGTGTGTGTATTTTTACAAATGCAAGTCATCTGTGTGCATTCGTGTGTGTGTGTTTGTAAGTGTATTTACGTGTGTGTGTGTGTGTGTGTGTGTGCGTGCGTGTGTGTGTGTGTGTGTGTATCTGTGTGTCCTCCCTACAGCTGTGAACTCATGCATGGCTGCCACTGGAAACTGCCTGCTGCTGCCATTGAAGGTTGCTGTCCACTGCTATTCAGAACAAACACACAAATTAACACACACAAACATTTTTTTCTTTCCAAGCATAGTAATCTGTCTCCAATTTGTACTTTCATTCTAAAACCTCTATCAATCACTTTTACCCTTTTCATTTGTGTGCTATGTTTGGTGTTTCTATCAAATTAATTAATTAAAACGCAGCACATTTCTAGTAATTCATTTATCTTATTTTTGCCAGGAAAATGTGGATACCTGTTTGTTTGGAAAAAAAATAAAATGTTCTTTTCTGACGAGGTAACCTAAAATGATGTTGAAGCTATCCAAGGAAGAGCAATTTTGTCTTTGCTGCTTTGTGAAGTAAAACATCACTAAGACGTTCTGCCAAATCCAACTTGGTGGCTCACATTGTAAAATGCAGTGTAGAGGCTGTGTCAGTGATAGTAGCCAAGATATCTCTGTCTTAAAAAAAAGGGGTGAAACAGCTGAGATCTGTTACTTCCTACAACTGCAAATCTGTTTTATTTAAAAGTAGTATCTTGTTAGCCATTCAAATGTATTCAGATAGCCAAGACCTGTTAACAGAATGTCAACAAAATAAAATTAACAATGCAAGGTGGCCGTGCATGTCATAACTAAAAGGCAACAAACACCAGAAAGAGGAGCTTGACAGAACAACCATCATGATATAAGCAATGCCCAGAACATGTATTGGCAGTTGCAAAGACTCAAAAACAAACAAAAAATATATCAAAAGAAATGAAACCCAAAATCAACCACTCAAAATATGTCAATAAATCATTCCTAAAACAAAATGTAAAAATAAATAAATAAATTATAATAAATAAATAAAGTCGCCTAACTAAAGAACAACCACCATCACTAGAAAATACACAAAGCTGGTAAACCTTGAACAACACCAAAGATACTCAAAATCACAAACCTTTCAGTTAAAGAACTTGACCACAACTCTCCCCAACAAATATGCATCCAATCTCAATCTCTAAATAGCCATCCTAATAATCATCAGCATTGTACAGACAGATTAGTGGAGTGGTGTGAAAAGAATCACTTATTATTAATCCATAGAAGACACAAGAAATACATTTTGGTCTTTAAGTGAACCGTTATCCTCTACCAGTTACTGTCCGTGACACAGTTTGTGATGTGGATGCTATCTGTAGTAAGGTACACAAACATATTAACTTTCTTGAGACTGTGGTCATTTGGAGCAAAGACAAAAATCCTATTATATAAAGGTAATATATATATATATATATATATATATATATATATATATATATATATATATATATATATAGAGAGAGAGAGAGAGAGAGAGAGAGATACACAGAGTGTTATACAGTATGGAATCAGTGCATGGTACAGTTGTCTCTGTTCAACTTAAAGCTAGACTGCTATGTATCTGCTCAAAGACTGTAAGTTAAACCCTTGAGTCAACTTTTCAAACTGCGTATACTAAAAGAACGTTGTCTCTGGCTGGTAATATTACATCAAACCACTCTCATATATTATTTGAAGAATATCAGCTTTTGCTATCAAACTGAAGATTTAGAGTCCCACAGCCTAAACTGAACAGCCTGCGGAACTGCTTTGTTCCTCAGTCTGTCAAACTGTTAAATCAGAGTTTGGCTTCTAAGTAGGCCTCAGTGTACCTGCGTAGAACATAAAACAACATAAAAGTGAGGGATTGAATTGATTTTAATGCAGCTACTTATCTGTAATGTCTGATCTATATGTTTGTAGCATTTGAGACGGGACTTTGAACGCCCGACCAGCTCCGACCTTCTTTCTAACAGTGACGTAGCTATCACTGAGGACACTAAGAACATGTTCTCAGTATTTTCTCTGTGACTATGTTAACATTTTTCAATTACACACAGATTACACAAGGTTGGACCAATTATGACACTTTTTACACTCAACTTTGACAAATGTGGAGGAAAAATAAGATTTTGAGACTTCATTTGGTGCCTTGTCAAAACTTTGAGTAGTGGGACTGCACCGTG
This sequence comes from Siniperca chuatsi, assembly GCF_020085105.1. Classification (NCBI taxonomy): domain Eukaryota; kingdom Metazoa; phylum Chordata; class Actinopteri; order Centrarchiformes; family Sinipercidae; genus Siniperca; species Siniperca chuatsi. The sequence continues at coordinate 4,506,671 of NC_058043.1, read as the reverse complement.
GGGAATAAGACTTATGACCTTCGTATTCTAAAAAGCCTAGCTATGCATACTTCTACCTTTTATACTGAATGTAAACATACTTTCATGTTTCTGGAAGAAACCTAAAACCTACAAGCCTCACCTTGAAAAACATGCTCTTCAGAAAGAGCACATTTGCTAGTGGGGCCTTACAAGGAGAGATGGTCTTAACCAGGCACAAACACGCACACAGCAACAGCAGTCCACTTGCCTTTTTCACCCTGAGTACAGATGATGCAACATGGCATTGTGACAAAGACCACAGCAGCCTGATGACAACATCACGTGTATATGTGTGTGTGTGTGTGTCTGTGGTGTGTGTGCAAAGTACAGTCCACTGAAAATAATGGATTTGGTCATATGTTTTTTTATGGGGTCAGTGTTTGTTTAAATCTATGTAGCAAGTGCTTGTGTCTGTCTAGTTGTGTGTGTCTGTGTGTCTACAAACAGTTGTGTATGACAACTGAGTGTTTAGTCCTCATGGATTTCCATTAGCTCTTCATTCCTTTACTGCAGTAACAGGGAAACTTCTGTCATCAATATCAACCTCACTAAGTAAATAAAGCAAGCTGAAAATAAGTCAGTGACACTGGCTCTATAATAGTACATTAATCATGTACTGCAAAACCACATCAGTACATTCAGCATTTCTGCAGTGCTGTAAGATTGGATTTATGCCTGACTGAGACCTTGAAAGAGTAGATACAAAGAAATAGCTAATTTGATAAGTTCCAATCTAGATGTACAAGTAACAGATACGAAACCTTTATTAAAACGCATTAGTAATTTCCAAGTAATGTGGAATTCTGAATGCCTAAAGAGGTGAGATGCATTTTTTTCAGAACCAGCTTAACATTTTTTAAGATTTTGCAATAAACCATCATCACAATGTTGGCTTAATAAAACAATACAATACTGTACCAATCTAATACAGAGGATCCCAGTGAGCACTGATTTGACATGTAATGTTTTTCTGGTAGAAAGGAAATTCCAGTTGATGTTAGGAGAGAGAAGACAATGGACAGAATAAAAGTTGAAGAGACACAGAGACAGTTGGGATGGAAAGTAGAAATCTAAAGAAAGAGGGAAAGAGGAAGAGATGTAAATTATTCCACTCTATGACACAGTTCATTGACCAGTTCTAACAGAGGGAGAGATGAATGGGAAAAGAGTGAAAAATAGAAAAGACTGAAAAGATGAGAGGCAGGTTGGGGGTAAAGAATCGCTTTTTATCGACTTCTTCTGTGAAAAGGGACCATCAAACGCATGCACACACACACACACACACACACAGGCACACACACACTAACCCATTCTCCTGCAAGCTCTCCCTCACCTATTGTCTGATAAATGGCAGCAGGGGAATTTAATGATAATTGAGGTCGTTTCATCGGAAATCACACCATGACTCCACATATTAGAATGGCCTGATGCTTCACACACACAAACACACACACACACACACACACACACAGTTATCTTTGTAAATCTTTATAGAGCTATCTCAACACAGCATCCACATGTTGCTCTGTAATTTCTGTAACAAACTTCTGTTTTTATTGTCCTTTTCTATAGATTTTTTTTTACTGAACAGTCGCCATTTTACATGGTCAACTGACCAGAGAATCAAATGAATAAAATGCCCTTAAAACCTCACAGCCATATCTGCATATCTGCCCATGCATGTAACAATGGCAAAAATAAATACACCATATAATTTCATTGCCAGCTGCTCACACAAAAACAAATTATCCATTGGACTGTTGTAGAATTTAAAATGTTTCATCAGATCTACAACAACAGTCCGGTGGAAAGGTTAACCTTAACATGATAAATGAGAGAAATCTACACGTGTATACAGTAGTATACTGTAAGTATAGGTGAGAAATGCTTGCTGAGGAATGTTCTGTTAATTTATTTTCACGTTTTCACGATTCTTTTTTTGTTTTGGTTATGTTTGACATAATTTAAGTACATTGGATATCTGAAACAATTATGAGGTTGTCAAAACAAGATATATTGTTTTTTGCAGTTGTCAATCAGTCTACCTCTTTAACCCAGACTCAGGTTCTGCTTGAGGTTTCTGCCTCTTAAAAATAAGTTTTTCCTTGCCACTGTCACCAAGTGCTTGCTCATGGTAGGAACTGTTGGGTCTCTGTAATAATAATAATATTATAGAGAGTACGGTCTAGACCTGCTCTATAGGAAAAGTGCAATGAGTTAACTTCTGTTATGAACTGGCGCTATATAAATAAAATTTAATTTAATTGAACAAATATTAAGATTAACTAAGATTGTGGCCATGGTAAACATTACCAGCTAAATATCAGCATGTTAACATTGTCATTGTGCGCATTTTAGCATGCTTACATTAGCATTTAGTTCAAAGCAGCACTGTGCAAGTACAGCCTCACAGAACCGCTAGCATGGCTGTAGACTCTATATCTTGCTGCTTTTCATGAACAGAACATTTTCTAGTCTCAAAAACTGAAGAGAAATGTTGTTTAACACCCTGCGCTCTGTGAATCAACAAATCTGATACTTTTGGACAGACAGATCATGAAAACTTCCATTTTCAGAGTAGAACTAGTCGTGTGCCAGGAAAGAGAAATAAGTAAAGAAAGATGATTTCAATCGGCTGTCTTTGTCTTTTTTATACGTTTTCCTCCACACAAGATGAATAATCCCATCAGAAAGATTTTCTCAGACAGAGAAAGGGCTATAAAACATGTACCCCCCTTTCTTGTGTTTACAGCGCTCTCATTCCTGGGACGGGCTCATGAGTTAGATAAGGTGTCTTGAACAGTAAGATAGAGGAAGATAGATACAGAAAAAGCTTCTTCTTTTCTTCTGAGATAAACTGCATCAATGTCCACAGGATAGATAGATTCCTGCTGTAAAAGAGCTCTGGTTTCGACCCAGAACCGTCAGCAGTTAAGGCAGAGTGTTTGAAGGTTGGGCCTAGTCTGAGAGTAAAGCTTTGCTGATATGAGTTTTTCAAGGCTGATACCTAAACTGTTTGGATTGAAGTTGCCCGTCGTTGATATTATCTTTAATTTTTAATACCAAAACATCACTCATATCCACTGTTTCAGCAAGAAGGTTTAGATCAAAAAGCATCTAAAATCATCATGGAAGACTAACACACACTCTATTCTGTAGCACAGGATTTTTACAATGTAGTGTAAGTTTGCCACTTTACAGCAAATGAATAGAAGAAGAACTTGAGAAAATCCTGAGAGGCTAATCATCTTACAATCTCACCTCAAAAAAGAAAGAAAGGGATTTACAATATCTGCATTTATAGAAGAGAAGTAACATGCCACTCTACAAATAAAATGTAAACGCAGACTCTGGATTCAAATGATTAAATAAACAGTACAAGGTAAAATGTGTGATTTTTGCCTCCCTTGGAATATAAACTCACATTCCTGTCAAAGTTTTAGTTTTTTTTTGTGTGTGTTTGCACATGGGATGGAGACAGAAGAGAGGAAAATAATTGCAAACTGTGCAGGTCCAGCAAATACACTCTGAGGGACTTATTAAAATTCTCACCTCAAAAGATTAAGTATGAAATCAAATGATAAAAAAAGAGTGGCGTGCTGTTTGAGACTCCCTGCTTCAAATCACACAACAGACGGTGAGTTTGACTGTGTGTAACTGGTTTCAGCATTGCAAGTGCTAATTTCTACACAAGTAGATAGTTTTGTCCTGTAAAATCAGGAATCCTGTTTTTTTTTTTTTGTGGTTTTAGATCTCACTAAAGGTGGTAATTAAAATAAAAAATATATATTTGTCATTTCTTGGGTTAGAAATGTTGTTTGTAATACAAATTTGACCAGTATAACTGTTTTTCAGCAGTTAAGTCACAAGTGCTGAAAAACTCTGCATCACATTTTTATGACACTGTATTAGTGAGCACAGCATACAGGTTATAATTCCAACTGTTAAAGGGCCATACTGGTAGTTGTAGCTCATGATCTACAAATTACACAAATTATACAATATACTGCAAGTTCTCTAGTGGTTGGGGGTTTCACCACAACAAGAAAAAACTAGGCTATTATTAGAGAAAGAGATTTATTTCTAATTTGACATGTGCATAATAAGAAACATCCTGAATAGACTGGGTCTGTCTGAGAAGCTGTGATACATCCCGATACTGTCCAGAGTACAGGTTATTAGACGGAAGGTACAAGGGCCATGTCTCATGATATGTCAGATGTATGCAAAATAACATATAAGATTATTCATTTCAAATTATGTGATCCACTGTTATGAATTGTATCAGACAAAACACATGTAAAACAAAAATTTCAATAAAATGTTTATTTTGTTTTAATTACAACTTGCGTATAAACATTAATTTGCACAATAGAATTTTGTAAAACACTGACAAAATCTGATTATTTTGTCATGATATGATTCAACCAAAAGTTTATTTTGACAAAGAGGTAGATGGGGGAAAGAACTGCAGTAGATTAGAGAGAATGATGTTTCTCTTTTTTTATGCAGGTGTAAACAAGGAGTGAGGCAAAAACACTATAAGTAAAGTTTAACTTAATACTGTATTTAATGTTACTCAGCGATTAAACTAAAAATCCACCAGTTTCAACTACATTTCTGATTATTTAAATGCACTACATGAGGAAGATACTGAGACCCAAACCTGTGTAAGTATTTGATCATGCTTCCACTGGTCACAGTAGAGCAGCTTTGATTGATTTCAAAGGAAACAGTTCCTGCCGTGGCTGATAGCTGAAGTGGAGACTGGTGGTATGTCGCTGTGGATAAAAGCTGCAGCTAAAATGACTGTAATGTAAAAAATTAGCCAACAGTGGCTAGGTTCGGGTGCAGGTGACCACCTCCTTTCAGCTGATCTCCGATTCCCTGCTGCTCTGGGCCTTTGAAGTCCGGATGAAATGGAATTGGATGCTGTTTATCCGACACACTGAGATATTATTCTCTCTCTCACTCCTTCCTCTACTCTTCTCCACCTTCTTCATGCTTCTTTTCCTCCCTGTAAAGCCTTTCTACTCCCTGCCACTTGAAATGTGTCTTCCTTTGCTGTCTCGGTCACTCCTGTACTGGTCTACTCTTCGTTCACTCTCTCCTAACTTATCTCTTTCCCTGGATTAGAGTACTGCATCTTTGCTCAATTCATTCAGGTCCAAGTCAGGTCCAGGCCCATCAGCTAAAAAATGTCTCTGTTCAAATCTGAAACCAATGCCTATCCATCCACCTCATCCACCCTGACCTACTGTAACCTCTGAGACTTTTTGAGGCGGTAATGTCATGCTACTTCCTGCTTTCAAAACATAAAAAGGTTCTTTAGCTGTTTGAATCAACGACCAATTTCTTTCTTTTAAAGAACCATCAGAAAAATAAGCTAACAATCAACAATCAATAATCCTGAACTGAGTGACCACTCTGCCTTGACGTGATACCTTGCGAAATGTGTTAGAATTTGATTTTACCACACTATATGTTGGAATATGTTGGTAGCAGCTGACAAAAAGAGTGTTGTACATATGATTATGGACATGGTAATTCAGTGTTCAGAACAACAATAGCAAATAACTACTTGGCTGCAAAAAAGATACAACTTCCTTCTTCACTTCAATGGGACCAGTGCAACTGGCACAACACGATGCCAGAAGAAAGGCTCGCCCAATAAAAAAAACAAGAAGTTGACTTCAAGCAAGCAAAATTCCTGATACAATTCCTTGTAACAAAAAATTCTGTTTTTGACGCAATCATCAAATTCAAGTAGAAATTGATTGCCTCTCTGAAAAGCATCCAGAGTACTGGTTGCTTTTGTCAGTTTTGTCCATTTCCTCCTTCAGCTGTCTTGCTTTTTCTCTTTCACATTCTCCCTCCCTTTGACTTTCTTATGCCCTACTATCAGTAGCCAATTTAATCTCACTCCCTCATCTTTTTCTTTCTCCCTATCTTCCCTCAGTTCAGTTCTCAATGCTTCATCGCATAAATCAGCAGCGTCATCCAAGTGTCCAAATATAATTGCCATTATAAAAACAACAACAAACCAAAAAAACAAAAACAGCAAAAATACAAATCTCTATTTTCTGTCTGTGTGTCTATGCTTCAGTAGACAGGTAAGCTGCCACTGTGAAGGCAGACAGAGTTGAACTGGAACAGAGACACCACACACACCTACACACACACACACACACACACACACACACACACGCAACCTGCCCACTGGCACAAATGAACACTCACTCACACATGAACAAGCAAATACAGGCAGTTACAAACACAGACACAGACACTGTCTTCCACTTCACTGTCTCCCTCCGCCTTTCTCTCAAACACACGCACACACACGCACACACACACACACACACACAGCTAATGCAAGGGTTGACAGTAGTCTGACGTCTCAGTGCCAGTGAAACAGGCCAGGAGGAATTCCTATCAGTTGGTATTAATTGCTTGGATATGTGTTCAATTATAAAATCAAAATCAATTATGATTCAGAATGCTGTCTGACACTCTCACAGCTCCACAATACAAAGTAGCACCATGTGTGTCACTATCTAGTGTGTAGCTGTCAGTATGTCTTACCAACAAATTACTGTTTTGGTAAATCAAGTCATTGTGATTCTGATATTTAAAGCTCCATTATGAAATGTCTGCTCATCAGCTGAAGAACCATAAAAAAAGTGAACATCAGTGAAGAAGCATACAGCACCGCAAGGCTTTATGCTAAACAATACTTAAAGTACAATAAAGACAAGACAAACAGAGAAAATGCCTTTGCGGTCAAATGTATTGCTGTTTTCAATCTGCTCATAAAATGTATGAGTAAATTGTGTATTTTCTGGATTTTTATTCATCTCTATATCTTTATTCTCATCGCTAGATTAAAGTCCAGCTCACAATAGAGTGAGGGTCCTTTGTTCCCCCTGCTGCTTAGTGGTTTCTATGAAAGTTTTGTACTGCTCACACAGGACATACATTGGCACTTTGAGGTTTTGAATTTTTCTTTTCCTTTAAAAGATGCACTCACATGGAATCAGTTTCCCAGCTAGATGTGTTTTACTTATAGAGAATACTTCAAGCAACACTTTCACTTTAGATCTAAATTCACCGCATTTTAATTAGAGTGATGCTTTTCTCTCTTTTTGCACAGGGATCAGACTATAAAATATCAGATTATGCCCAGATCTAAGGTGGGGTGTCAGGAATGAAAATGAGCAGTGGTGTGCATTAATGGAAGATGACCAATTCACCATCTTTGAAGCTTCTCAAGCGTCGTTGACTTCCTGCCACCTTTGGGTGACAGCTGAGAAGCCAAAGCATGGAGGGGCACTGCAAAAGTCTAAATAAACCTATGATAGAGACTTGCAAAACCCATGAATGACTTAAATTCTGTCAAATTCTAGGATCCATGCCACTCTGCAACATGATATGTCCCTGGAAGATGACTTATGACTGGAAAAATTAGCACTCAAATTATTCCTGAGATTAAAACTAGATCTAGATACTTAATGTGCTGCTAAATGGTAGAAAACAATGAACGCCACTTGCAGATGCCTTGTTTGATAACGTCTACAATGTGCTCAATGATGCTGCAGACGCAGTGGTTGTTGACATTCCAGAGTCACCTTTACATCCCAGTCACCTTTGCACGGCAGGCAGGTCATGAAAGATTGCAAGCTATGATTAGTCTGTGTAATATTACATGTAGGAATTTAAGGATCTATGATCACCTGATCTGACAAAGTATCTCAAAACACAAGTGTAGTCTGATCCTGGCATTAGGCTAATACGTTGACTGTACTGATTCAATGAAATCTTTGCAAGTCTGCTTCGTTTTTAGGTGGTATAAGTTATAGTTTGGTAATAATTCTGGTATAATCAGCTGGTATAAACAAGTCTGTTCATGTACTTCTTTATGACTTCGGAGAAATAGCATGCTGCTCTAATCTCTGCACTATTGATTATAAAGAAAGTTAGGAGGCAGAGCTTCTACTGTGACTATCACTAATAATGTTTTCTCTTATTTCACAGGTTTGATCTCCACAGTGTGTCCACAAATGCTCATCTGTCCTGTCAGAGTCCTTGAGCAACATACTGAATGACTGAACCTGATCACTCACTGTTAGCCGTATTGGACCAGTGCATCTGGTATAAAATTCTTTGTGTGACCTACTGGGAAATTCATTTTTTCTCAGTGGTTCAGAAATCCACTCAGTGGCCCTTTAAAGATTTAATATGAAGAGGTACGACTGAAGCCAGTGGATATGACAGAGAAATGATCTTTCAGCGAAAGATGTGAGGTGTGGAGAGAAGAGCTGACAGGGTGACAACACGCCAGACCTGGCGGGCTGCACACACAAACACACACATACACAAACAAACACAAACACCCTCAAAGACAAAATCATCACAACACACAGTCCAACACAACCCATAAGGTGTGAACATCAGTCTGCTCCCTATTGTTCTTCCTGTACCAATTCCATATTGGAGGCACAGTATCGGACTATCACCTGCATAGCAAGCATGAAAATTAGTGTGTGGGTGGAGTGAGAAGATCAGTATCCAACTATTTTCACATTGTAGAATTAACCAGATGGAACGGTTTTAAACTAGGAAGCACAAAGCACAAACCTCTGCCAAGACTGTCTAATTTCTTTGTATATATGCATCTTGATTTAAAAGTAAGTGCAGTATTTCATGAAAATGGTCAAAAATGCCTGTTCTCACAATATTACATAATACGTAGTTACATGGTAACACATTTTTTTATATATCTCTTATTAACTAATAAACAAACAATTATGCATTAATTCGTGTGATTCTGTATAAACCTATACTTGTGCAGTAACGTCTAAGAAACTACGATCGCACACTCAAGTTTCTGGGAATGGTGACAACAAGGGATTAACCCATGAGGGATAAACAGGTTCATATGAAAGCGTTAAACACAGCTTAAAATCTGTAGTCTCCAAGCCCAACCCAAAATAACCCTGATGACATCATCAGAGTATTTTTGTCAGGCTTGACAAAGCTCCTCCAGAACCACAGAAGACATTGTACAGCTGTTTATACAGGCTGAGTGGTGCTCTCTGTGACTAATTAACTGACATGGCCCAGCCATGTAAATAGGGCTATCACCAGGAAGATCATTTGTGAATTTTCTTTTTTCCCCACATTTTGAGCTTCCACTGTAGATCACAATCTAGCCCAGCAGACAAGACTACTGCCTGTAGGGGGAGTGAAGAAAATACTTTCCCCTTCTTACTTATAAATCATATACCGAGCAGTGCAGAACAACACAACAACTATAGCTGTAAGATAATATCAGGCCTTAAGCAGATAAGGCACCCACACACAGTAATATATGTGCTAACAACTCTGTATGCGCACTTAGATACACTATCATACGGTAACGGGATCAGGAGGTTGTGTGAAGTTCAGTGCAAGGTCAGCTGCAGTTCATGTGCAGATACCCTGAAAGCTGACATGCTTACAGGAGTGCACATCCTTTTAAAATCAAGGTGGAGGTGATGCTTCTTAGCTGTCAAGCATCTGACTGATAATATGCTTTTCCCAACCTCACACAAACAGAGAAATCTCACTGAGCTTGTTACTTCCTCTTTGACAACAACCGACGATTAATTCCTAAAGATAGAAACAATTCAACCTGGATTCCTGCTATTAAAACCAACCACCTCTACCACTGGCTACTGGAAGGAGGTGCCTGCCTCAAGGGCATCTCGATGGTGCTTCATAATAAAAAAGGGAGATAGTTGTAAATTTACTTTAAATGCCCAGAATTTATCTACCTGCTCCAAAAGTCAAACTGTGGTGTACTGCTGTGTTTCTAAATGTAAAGAGCTGTTCTACTTGTATCTGTTTCACTATGTATTTGGCATAGAGGTTTTCTTTCATCTTTCTCTCTAAAGAGCTAAAACACAATACTGTAGAGTATCCAATACTATACAAGTCAAGTTAGACACAAAAACTACTTGGTTAAAGTTAGGGAAAGATTGTGCTCATGCTTAAAGGAAACGAACAATAAGTGCATTTACATCCACCTGTTTTATGTGCATTTTCAATTTGTGAAAACAGCAGAAATTTAAAAAAAAGTCTAAATAAAGTTTGTACGCATGGCTGAGGTGGAAAAGTTGGTGTACCAATAAAAACAAAATGCAAAAAAATGAAATGGAAACAGACTTAGTGAATAATCATGACATACATTTTCTGGAAATTGGGTCAAACTTTGTGCTACATTGGGATGGAAACTTGACTTGGTAGGAGACTGGGTGCAAACTGCAGTCTCCCGTCACACACTTTGTTGAACCCAACCGTCCACCCCGACCTCCTCCTAGAGAGGTTCTGTAGTGTTATAACAACATCACGCTACTTGCACCTTTGCCTCTCAGAGAATAAGTAAGTAAGTAAAATTTTATTTTGGGGAAAGGGAAGTCCCTTTCAAAACCTAGGTTGCAAAGTGCTTTCCAACAGGATAAAAGGTTAAAATAAAAGAACACACACAAAACAGAATAGAGTACATGACTCAAGCACAGAAAAACTGGGTCTTCAGCTGTGATTTAAAACATCCAAGGGAGTTTGCTGGGTATAATGTCGGTATTCACACGACCACATGGCGTCGCTTGTCAGAAAAACATAAGGTAGTTGTGTTTGCCCAACGGACTAACGCTATCATTGTTTTCTGACGAGGACAGTCTTCTCTACTTAGACCACTGTTGCAAATCAGCGAGGACTGCTTCGTGGCAATATTGGATTTACAGACACTTTGCATATATGTGATGAAATACCTTCATTTTTTAAAAGTATTTAATTAACTGGATCAGCGAAATTCAGCATAAATTCTCATGTGGTTATACATCTATTCTTATATATTGGATTTTACACAAGATTTACACAATATGCATCATTATCATGATAAAAGATTCCATATACCATGAAGATTGAATCCATATTGCCCACTTCAGGTTGAAAATTACTTCATGGCACAGAAGAGGAAGAGGGTACTTTTCTCCCTGAGAAAACAGAGCTAAAACTGGCAGTTTGGTGATGACAGATGGTGAAAGGAATAAAAAGCAGATGTAAAAATCACTTCATATTAATCCTCTCCAGAAAAGGCTTTACAGCAAGTATCACCCCAATTTGGTAAAATACTGACTAACAATGCGGTTTGTTTAAGACAGACTTCCAGTCCTCTCAACCAAAACATCAGTAATCATACTGTGTAATTCAAAAATGCCACATTTAGCATTTAACTGAGTATAGGGTGGTACCAGTGTATTCTCACATCTAATTTTCAATTGATTGATATGAACGTAAGTGCACCATTATAAGACTCCTACAAGATGTCACAAATCCCATAACCCATAAAATAAAACTAGCAATTATGTTTTGCAAATGTTGGGTTGTAGATTGGCCAGTCAAAAAATGGAGGCCACTTGCGCATCCACTGTTTTACTAAAAATAAAGAAATAAATAAACACACACACACACACACACACACACACACGCAAGCCCATTTCACATTCAACCCCATGGAAATTATTAGTTTGGCAGCATACATGAGAGTTGAGGAGAGGCAGGCAGTGAGACATGCTGGGGGGCGGTGGTGTATGTGCGTGTGTGTATATGTGTTACTCCTCTTCATAGCACATGATCAGTTTAGCCTATAATTGACTTATAAGCTGCATGTGGGTGTGCAATTAACTGAAACCTAATTAAGGAACTGCCTGAAATCTGCATAAGCAGTTACGCCAACCAGCAACAACACCCAGCATCCACAATGGCGCCTTCCTTTTATAGATTTTTGATTAAACAAATACACTGACATTTTAATACATAAGCTCTTTGATCAACCTGCTGTTGACAAGCTGCATTTATGAGTAGTTTTAGTCCCAATGTTTTTTTGAAATTATTATTATTATTATGTGTAATTCTTAAATTCTACACATGGTCCCTAAACCTGCACAGCCAATGCTGGCAGTCCTGCCGTAGATCCCTGCAGCATAGGTTGTGATTCCAGCATTGGCTTTCACCTGTTTATACCACCTTTTATTCATTGTGATAGAGAGCTGGGATCTCCACTGGCATCAGAAACTTGTAGGGGAACACACAAGCAGCCAAAGCTGACCAATTACACTTCTTGTGGTCTCTACATTGTGGTTTCTCCACAGCTGCCATAGCCCTGATGTGTAGATACATTTTGTGAGAAGGTGCACATTATCACGTACGGCAACTATGTAACTACTTAACGCAGAGCACCGGCCAAAACAGTTAGCTACAGCACCGCGTGATTCATGAGTAAAAATATTGTTTTCAGGACATTTGCAGTTTACAGTGACTCATGTTTTGCTCCTCTTTGTGGGGGTTAAACCATAGTGACATTTCTGCACAACACGTGAGCTGTTGCAGGGATTGAACTTGAGACCGTGGGATGAGAAGAGAGTATCTGCAGCCACCAGGCCACGCACTACTTGTAGTGTAGATACTGTCAGTATAAGTGGCTCCAATACTGATCTTGTCGATGGGCATTTGTGCAGGCGAAGTCAAATGAGGAAACTAACTGTGCGTGGTTTGATTGTATTTGGACAAGCAGATGGCAATTCCAAATGTTACGCAGAAAATACAGCATCTTAGAATAAAGCACGCTTTTTATTTAACAAAGAGTGGTATCTGAAAAGGGATTTGCTTTCATGTGAAAACAGGCTTTGGTCTGAAACACATGACTGAACCATGTGCAGCGCTACAGAGCCAAACCCACAGCCAAACAAAGCAGATGTGAAACACATGTTAAGTGTGTGAGTAGATAAAGGAACCCATAGTGAACACTGACTGGGTCACATACAATGTGCGCACACACACACACACACACACAAACACACACACACACTCAAAAAAAAAAAGGCAGACATGAATATTCACAAACCGACATTAACAAAGATATCACACACAACAAAGTCACGTTCATGGACTGCGCATTCACTGATAGACACACATCCAATCTGTCATAAATAAACACAGGTTCTCACACACACACGTGCACAACAGACAAGACACAAAAACATGTACACACACGTACAGTGTTGCAGAAAAGGCCATAAGGCACAACTCTCTGTGGAGTTGCCCTATCTGTCTGTGGGTCAGCCAGCTAAAACTGCCGAGCAGAAGGGGCCACACGTACACACGCACACACACACACACATAATCACAGAGCGACAGACACACACATTCATACTCTCATCTCACACTCCCTCATCCAAAGAGAGCAACAGTCACACACATCCATGCACACACACACAATAGCGAGAGTGCTACTTTGCAGCCACTGAGATAAACAAAGTTTCAATGCAATTTAAGGACATTTAAGGATACAAAAAACTAATCCACATAGCCTGGCTGGAGAGACTGTGTGCTCCGCTGTCTGAACAGAATCAACACTCAGAACCACACACACACACACACAACATGAAAGCTGAGTCTCAATGGAAAAAAAAATTAACATTTTCTTTACTGAAATAAAACAAATAATCAAGCTTGCTTGAAATAAAGAATGTATGTGATAGTAATATGCATTTGATGAATAGCTTAATTTAGTTGTGCAAGAATTCAAAAGTGCCAGTGGCCTGTTGTCTGTAAGGTATCTGTCTCCCTTGTGGTTGTATGGCCATTAGCTGAGACATTAGAACCATAACTAGTAAATGTGTTTTCTTCTCAGATGAAAGTAAGAATTATAGCTAACATTATCTGAATGCAAATGCATCATTCCCAGTAGTAATAAATTGTTCAGAGACTTCCCATTTGTCTTGTGGATGCATGTTTTCCAACAGTCAGGGAGCTGATTTATTCTCCTCAACCTTACCTAAGTCACATTTTATTTTGTGATATTCAGGAAGTTAGCTTGACAGTTTGATTGAAACAGTAAATATGTTTTCCACTGTGTCTTTCTGTTTTTCTTTGTCTCTTTCCTTGTGGAGTTATGCTGTTGTTTTTTCTAGTCTATATCAGGTGGAAACAGGCTGATGTAATTCTTCTTTAAGAGCTTTTCTGATCCAGACAACGTTTACTGAGCACCGCTTCACAGTCAAGCTGTGTTCTTTATTGAACCTTCACAATTACAGGACAAAAGGCTGAGGTTAACTTTCTTGTTAGAAATGTGATGGTTCCAATAACAGATTAACAGATTTCAGTGGACCTTGTATGTAGCTAGCTATGAACATCAGTTTGAAAAGCAAATGTTAACACTGACTGTGAGAGGACAATAACATGAACACATCATATCTTTTACCCAAGTATGAAAAATTTTAATTTAACCCCCCTTTTTAGCTTTTCTAATGGTTGGTAACTCACTGTAACATTGTTATAAGCCAATATATAAATATATATAAGAAAGCTAGATATGAGAAACTACCACATGGAGGATGAGATCTATTCTACACACAAATGGAGGCATTCTGTAAAGGTCAGACAGAATACAAAGTCAGTTTTAAAGTTGGCTAATAAAAAGTCAATTCAAAGACACAGGTGGACTTGTGTTTTCAACCTTGGAGGCACGAATTGAGGTGAACACATGTCTGTGTGAGTTGAAAATGCTTCAACTTGAGTGAAAAATTTGTACTTTTCCATTGGCTTTATGATTCCAATTCATGAACGTATTGACTCAAGAAGAAAAGGAGAGAGATCTGCAGGAAAATAACAACTAACAGGAGTTCATGGTGAATTTGAGATCAAAAGTTAAGCCGTCTAAACACACAACAGAGGCACGCTCTATACATACAGTCAGTGATACCTTCAGCTGTAAAATCGGTACATTGGCTGTTTGGTGTGAATAAACACGGATTGCAGAAACATTCGAGATATAAAAATCTATGAGCATAAGACAAGGTGAAAATTCACTTTGCGTTAAGTCTGTACACACCTATAAGAGAATGTCTAAAAGGTGGTCTAATGGCTTGCGCATGCTCAAAAAGAAATATTTCCTAGCATGTGTTGGACCATACTGATGCCTTCACAATCAAATCAAGTGTCCACAACAGGAAGCTGCCCATTGAAATCACACTCTTTTACTGGTGGCCACTGGCAGCACCAGTTGAGATGTGCATTTTAAATTCCCTGCTCATAGGCACCTTGCCTATAGCTGCTGAGGGGGAGTGAGCACCCATTTCCTCTCATCTCCTCTGGCACCTGCTTTTGATACATTTCTCTCCCTCTGTTCCCTGCTCACGTTTTTTATTTCATAGTTTTTTATGTTGTTTTCTTGTCTTTATCAAGGGAGAAGAAGGCTGATGCAATTCTGTGTGTTGATGCATTGAAATGCATCTGTATTATTCTGCTAGTGGATCAATAAAACAGCATTTTAAAATTCAATTATCTCTTTTTTTTCCTTTTTCCTCTTACACTCGCTCCCTTACGACTTTCTTTCTCTCTCTCTATCTCGAGCTCATTCCTTTTTCCCATCTCTCCCTGGCACTCTATTCACCCCCACCTTTACCCCATCACCACCACTACACACACACACACACACACACACACACTCAATTTGCTTATCCTCTGTGATATTGCTGAGCTCTGGCTTATGTAGTGAAACTTGCCGCAGGATTTTGGAGTGTAATGGAGAGGGTATAGCAGAAGAGTAGAGGGATATATAGCAATGTAAAGGTCTTCACACATCCTCATTTACCAAACATTTATTTTACTGTATTACAAAACTATGTCATGGATTGGTTTTCAGGCCAACTTATGAAGGTTGAAAGACAATGACTAATCCTTAAGTCTGAACAGTTTGTTGTAACTAGTACACTTTTAGTGGAGTAGAATTACGGGCATCTTTGACTGACGTCTGACTGTGAACAGACAATGGATGAGGTATTGCAGAATAGATACAAGGATATAAACAGGACAAATCAGACCAACAGACCAAGCTAGCTAACCCTGTCTCCTAGAAATCATGTTCACATACTACTTATTTCTTCTGCCAAATATGTTTTGAAGGACATAAAGTGCTACCTGGATAATGTTCATCTGCAAAGTTTTATTTCCAGTCAAGGAAGTTCTATTTTCTTGTACTTCACATAAAGTCGTACAGGGAGGTTCGTGTCGTGGATTTAGACACTGAAGTCCAGGATTCTGCTTGTGGTTAGGTTTAGGTTACTACGACACTTTGGTTAAGGTTAGGGACATCTTTCATGATTTAGTTGGTATTACCTGACATTGTAGGAAAACAAACAAAATACAACGTCATTCAACGTTTTGCAAATGTATTCAGTATGAGCATTTTACCACTTTGCAATATGTTCAATAAAAACAGTCCTCCATTATGTTGATGAAAGATCTAACTCAAGTGGCAAATTAGAAGTATATTAATGTAATTTCTAGAAGACAGGGTTGTTACAGCAGTAGAGGAACGTGTAGCATGGTGGTGCAGCACGGGCAGCCCGCTCCCAAAAAATGTACGTTAAGTTGTTTTCTGGATGTAGTGAGGCTGAAGATAAGGGTGCAGAGGTTGAGGTAGTGGATTAATGTGTAGTGCATCAAAATTTGACACATAAGAGCAAAGTCTGCATACCGTCTCAGATCTATAATTAATGAATGTTACGATGGTCACAGGTTGTAATTTGTCATTGATTGGTTGCCAAATGTCAAGAAGTCAGATCTTACATAATATGAGCTGGTCAGTGGGCAGACACCATGAGACAGCTGATAGACCAGGATGGACAATGAATGATAACACTCATCTCTGAAGTATTTTGGTTGAGAATTTTGTGTCTGTTTGTTAACATAAATGAACTGAAATCAACGCCAAGCTCAGTACACAGTTGGTGACACAATAAATAGACTGGACCAGCCCAACCACACGGTGAGGGCAAGCGATGCTGCAGGGGGAGGAGTGAAAGGACTGCGGAAAATGAGTCAAGCTCACCAAGATTCTTTTCTTGTTGGCAATTGGGGCATTCAGTATATGTTGTGGCCTGTTAGTAGCTGGTACAGCCATAAGGCTTAGTGGTAATTAAATCCTCTAGACCTAACAACAAATCATTTTACCAGTACTACCTGTGCCATGACATCATGTGCTGATATTGTAATAAATCATTTTTAAAAATGCTGCTGACTTGAACATTCTAAAACATTGCCAACTAAAGACAGGGTTTTGCAGAATCAATAATCCAATATGATAGTGAGTTGGCAGTTCAGCCTGCTTGTCCACTCTTGATCACTTCAGAGCCCTCTCTCTGGGCTAGGTAGAGTGGACAGGCTTGGTGTGTGGCAGCCCGCCCTGCGTACAAAAAGCCAGTCCGCTCTGCCTAGCCCAGAGACACCGGAGCTCCGGAGGAGAAGTGACTGCGAGAGAAGCAGCAGGCAGGCCGGGCAAGAGGGACGTGATTGTGTGTTTACTGGGGAAACTTCAGCTCACAATTCGACACCACTGGGGTTTTTTTTGTGGTTAGTTTGTAAAACAGACACAACCAGAGCTATACATAGCCTAATACAACCTCAATGCTTGACTCAAACTGTTAACTTAGTCCTTCAGAATTAACATTTCCCATTACGGCTCTGGAGGAGTGACCCCGAGAGGAGCAGCCGCTGTATCAGCAGCACCGACGCTTGATGTTTGTTAACAACCAGAGCAACACATAATGACAATAAAGCACAATGACAATAAAGATCTATATAATACAGCTTGACTCAAACTGTTAGCTCATAGTCCTTCAGAATTAATGTTTCCCATTACTCAATACTCTGATAAACAAGGTTGGTCTGTTGAGCTGGCTCTATAGGCTACACTTATCTTGTGTGCACGAATTAAAAAACAAATGTATTTGTGTAAAAACCATTTGGATGGGGAGGAGTGGTGGCATTTTACGCAACTGAATGCTTCCATTCACATGATCGGTATCGTATGAAGGACTCTTGGTATCGGGATCACTTCAAGGGTGCTGGTATTGGTACTGGTATCATAATTGGAAGGAGGAAAAGGAGAGGGTTTAACAAGACAATAGCAGGGCAGAATAGAGGCAGGTATACAGGGGTAAAGCAGGACAGCTCAAAGAGGTATAGCAGGATATAGCTGTGTAGTACCTGAGGGTATCGAGGGATATAGCAAGGTACACCAAGCAAACAGCCGTTTGAAAACTGGAGGCCTTGTCAATGGGAGTGTTAGAGAAATTCCTTTAATTTAATGCATTAGGCAAAAAGCAACACTGCCTAATGACTCAACAGCCTCCACCTGATTGATCCAGGTGTCAACCAGTCGAACCTTTGTATACTTTGATCAACCAGTTCTCGCTCACACCGTCATTAAAATCGGCAACCATCAACTGCTTTTATCGACCAGTCCTCACCATCACTATCATTAAATCAGCGTCCATCAACAAACATCACTTAAAAGAGAATGCAATAGATGTGCTTAGCATCTACAATTTCCTGTTACAAGAATATGATGGAACAGTGGGTGGGTATATCAGGGTACAACAGAGCAAAGGAGAGGGTTCAGCAGACTAGAGAGGAACAGTTTTAAACGTACAACAGAATAGAAGGTTTATCAGATAACTATAGGGTGTAAAAGCAGAACATGAACGAACAGTGGAGGATCACAGCAATGTTCGACATCACAGGGAGGTATTATAGAGGGAACTGCAGAAAAGCAATGTTGATGTAGTAGGATATTGCTATGAAACAGAAAGGGGACAGTAGAGGATAGCAAGGCAGCGGTTGGCGATGTAGCAGGGCTTGCAGCAATTTAAATTTAGGACTCAGTGAGGACGAATGCACAGGAGCGCAGATGAAGCATCCTGCTCAAGACAAATGATTGCCTCTGCTATCAGATAATGACAGCAGAGATGCAGAAAGCACACAGATATATGGTGTGTCAGAGAGCAGAAGATTTAATGTGTGTGTTTGTGTGAAAGAGAGGGGAATGAGGACAAAGAGCATTGGGTGTTTGTTGTGCATATGCAGTAGTAATACAAAAAAAGATGGAGAAAGTTATGGCTACAGAGTATGTTTGTGTTAAAGTACCAAATAAAATGAAAGAGCGAAAGATGGGGCAGAGGTGGAGAGGCAGAGCAACAAAGACATAGGGAGAAAAGATAACAAAGTTTGATTAATAGATCAACAGTTGTGCCGTGTAACCACATAACCCCCGAAGTCCTGGATTTCAATCTGGTCAAGAACCTTTGTTGCATGTCACTCCTCTTTTTCTCTGTCATTCTTCACTGCATAAACATAAAAACATATAAAAGAAATAAAGATAAATTAAGGCAGGGGATCATGTGAAAAGAGACAAAATGAGTAGGACAAAAGAGAAGGACAGGGGAGCAGCTCAGACAGAAGCAGAGGAGAACAGATGAGGTAGTGAGATTGATAAATCTATGACCTTGGTGATATAGGATATGAGGGACTTCTAAAGGCTTCATTATGCACCATCAAAAGACTTGAAATGTCTGTAAAACAAATGGAGAGAGAATGATAAAACCAGGCCCCTCGATGAGGAGTCTTACGTCATGGAACAATGCTTTACACCGCTTTTAAAATGTGCTGTCTGGGTCACGCAGTGACAAAAATTTCATTCTGAGGCTCATAAATCTCTCATCCGCAGGGATTGGGCTAATCTCGGTTTGGCGAAAGAAACCACATACCTCTGCAAAAAGTATATATTTTTTCTGAGAATAAAGAAAAGAAAACTTGCCGACACCAGTGTGTTTGTGAGATTCGACAATATGACTCAAATAGGTTTCAAGGGCCCAAGGATCATGAAACAAATCAACAAAATTGCAGTTGCTCTTTCTGCAAGAGGTTCTGAGGTGTGCAGCTCAGTCACATAGAGGAGTGCCTCAGAAAGCAATCAGCCCAGGACAAGCACAACAGACTTTAATCAAGAACAAGGTGGAGAGAGAGACAGCAGGTCAGTTGTATTGTTACATCAACCGAGCATGTATGTGTGGGTCTTCAAGGTGATAAACAATCTGCGGTGGTTCTATCTCGAATATATAACGATTCTGACCGATGCTTACAACCACTGTGAAAGATGAAGGTAAGCAGCACTCAGTCAGTCTGTACAGTTTGCTATTCACGACATTAGGATGCCGACATGTTTAAGTGCAGGTGATTGACTCGTCTTTATCCCTAATGACGCCAGAGGAAGGAGACGTGATTGTGTTAGATGGTGCTTGTGTCTGGGTTAGATAAATTGCGATGTAACCTATGCAATATCCTACTCGGTTTTTACTTAAACCCAGCATACACAGTAAGAATGGATGACAAAAATAGACTGACCCATAGCCTGGTTCCAGACCTCTGAATCAACACCCACATCTCTGATTTGTTCAGCTATTCAAATAAGTGTTGTCATCATTGGTGGCTGTTTTTCCATGGACGAGAAATAGTCAATCAATCAGAATAAATAGCGATAGAGAAAAATGACAACAAAAGTGGATGTAATTGCTGCAGCTGTACTGGTTGTTATAAGTCATCACACAAAAACAACAACCTCTAAATCAGTATATAAAATGTGAAATCCATCCATTGATGAAGCCCACGAGATATGGCTGAAAGCCTAGGAAAATTTCCAGTAGATGGGCCTTGTGCTATGATTTTTTTATTTATTTTCTGCTATTTCTAAGGTCAAGAATAAGTTCAAGTAAAGTCACTAGCAACTGTTAGTGCAGATTCCGTGAAGACTGAAAACGACATCGGCAGGTTGGATACTCAATAATGAGTGACGTAAACTACTTAGAGATAAACAACATGATACACCCATCCAAGAGATGGACTAATGTGTACATGATGTCAGACTGAATGAATGAAGTGAAACAAAATGGCAATTCAGTCTGATTATCAGACTAAGTGAATCTAAGACAGCCAAACATCATCCATTTGTAATGTGTTCAGACAGCAACAACAGGTTGTTTTGATCAATGGAAGCTGTAAAACATTTCACTCCTTCTCAGTCGGCCAACCCAAGCGGAATGGATTAATGCAGATATATGAATGCAGAATGTGTGCAGAGTTGATAGATGGCATCTAGGCTATGACCTTGTCCATCCCCTCAAGCATTCACCAACCTCAGCACACCAGCGATTGGGGAGTGATGACAATACCTTTCCCCAAGTTAGACTACAGGTGGACTACAGCTGGGGTCGAGGCAGGGCCTGTGAAATGCTATATGAAAAGCAGCAGTGACAACGGCAGTAGCAGCAAGACTGCAGTTGTTACGCAAGAGCTTACAGGTGAGCAGTGCAGCAGCAGGCATGGAGGATCAAAAAGTGAGCGGGGTGTGACGGCTTAAAAACACCACCCTGTTGCAAATAGTCCACTGGATGTATTGTATGTTACGTGGAGTAGAGTATGTCACATGTGAGTATGCAGTTGGGTGGCTGAAGTTACTTTTGAATTTTGTTGATAAAACTTCTAAATTCATAATACTGTATACATAATGCAGTGAGCATCATCAAATTCCTATATTATGACAAATGAGCATAAAATGTGAACATTTTTATTCACAGAATCTTGGGATTACATGGAAGACTTGGGGGTCATAGTTTACCCATCATTGTATTTATCATTTTACATTAGTGGACATAAATTTGATAAATTTGCTGACTACATCAGACACTTTGGCAGGGAATGAGGCATCATCTGGACATTCTTCCTAATTTTTAAAATTACTTTGGCTGGTAAAATACATTTAGTGGCCAGCAGATTTGGTAAAATAACCCTGATCTATGTGGGCAGGAAAATTATTGTGCTTAAAAAGATTGAAAAGTAAGAGAAAAGAGGGAAAAGAGACATGAGATTAAAAAGGGGCAGAGACAAAAAGAGAAAAAAGAAAAACTAAACAACAAAAGGAAGAAAAAAGAGGAGAAAGGAAAATAGAAAAGAATCAAAAAGACAGATTAAAAGAAAAGTAATAAAAATGGAGAGAGGAAATACAGTATGAGGAAGACAAACTAAGCTGCCACAGGAAAGGAAAGCTGCAAAAATGTGGGAAGAAGAGAGGAGACAGGAAGAAGACAGGAAACACAGCAAACAGATAAGATGTAAGAGGGAAGGATGCATGATGAGATAAGAAAGGAGAAATGAGGAGGTGGAAAGACGATAAAAGAAAGGAATCAAAGGAGACTGGGAAAAGAAAAAAGAAAAGGGAGACTGAGATGAGACGAAGGAAGAGAAGATGAGAAGAGAAGAGGGAAGAGAAGAGCGTTTGTTGTTTTTGCTGTGCATGAGTCATCGTCAGATCCTATTATGACTGAAGCAGCGTTACTGCTCTCGCCCACTGCTAACCTACGGCTACATGGCTTAAACACGCATCACACACACACGCACAGGTTGCCACTGCTATTTTAGTGAGGACATTTTTTGAGTGTATTCTCATCAAAAAATGCCAGCTTTTCTTCCAGGGTCCACAAAAACACATTAACAAGATTACAATTTATAAATACACTGACTACAAATAAGATTAGGACTCATAATACACTGCATTGTATAACATTTGACACTAAAATGTTTCCCGTCACTTACATTTGTTTTCTAACCCTTGAACCTCACAATTCAATCAATACCTTAACCTACGCAGTGACATTCTGCTATTGTAGCAGGCAAGAGCACTGTGAAATTATCAGCATTGCATAGGTGGAAATAGTAATTTTGTATTTACACTGTAGAGTGGCGTCAAATTTCGGCATTACATTAACTATACTTACTATGCCCCTATGTGTTGTGGCATTTTTTACTGCTAGGAGTCACCAAAGCCAATCATTTTCTAATCATACTCCTAGAAGCTTTAATTAAATTGTAATTTAAACTTGTTTATAGTATAACTCTGTAAGCCTGATAATTCACCTGGTTCAGAGACGGACATGTAATCTTTATCTACCTACTGCATCACTGTGTGATATTAGACTGTCCAAACAACACCATTTGTCAGTTTTTCAAACACTTAAAGGGACACACCACTGGTGATACACGTTGAGTTCAGTTTACATGTCATGGGGAGTACTACTCAGCCTGTGAAAGCATTCTGGTGGGAGAAGTCTGTGAAAATACCTCGACTTGGGCTTGAAGACCACAAACTTTTTAATGGAAAGCCTCTGTTATAAATTGGGAGCGTTAGAATTTACCAGGCAGCAAGGGGCTAATGAAAGATGGTATCAAGTTGCATCGATTTAGAAAGAATGGGCTAAATCTGTCCACCAACTTTAAGGAATTGCACTACTAAATCGCTGGAGTAAAACCTATTTTATAAGAATTCTTTCCTTTTGCCCTTTCTTTCTTTCAAACTGCCTGTCTCTCACTGACTGAGAGCTAATTGCACATTTACACATCTGAACAATCCCTTCTGGTGTTATGTTCAACGCAAATATTCAGGAACTGCATGGACACAAGATGCTCTCTAAATTCTGTCTCACTGAGGAGACACTACAGGGACAATTATCATGAAACCATGTGCCTGAGGCTACCTCCACATGACAGGCTGTGTGAGCTGCACTCTCCGCTGGTTTGGGGGCAGAGTCAGTACAGGGAGGTCAGGTCATACAGCTGATACATCATTGTATAACTCATAAAAAAGAACTGATACATATCTGCTGAAGAAAAGCCACTACACTACATATCCAGGGATTTCCAGGGATATAATTTCAGGATTCTTGGTTACATGTACACCTGCACACCTTGTAAAAGGTCAGCAGAAAATACTTTTCAAGTTCAAATAAATAAATTAAACTTAAATAATTTAAACTTATTTCATTTAAGTAAAAGAGTAAAATCTGAGTTGTGTGCAACACCCAAGTTTACCATTTCATTCTCCGTTGCATACATGTACTGGATAATTACAATATTGAATATTGATATTATTTAACAACCCACACTCACACAAACAAACACCTGATGCTTGAGAATCTTCCATCACTGACAGATTCTTTAGAATCAGACACATACACCCTTTATTCCCTTTGAGTATCTATGTATAACATAGTGCTCCTCTGCTGATCCGATATCAGAGAACATTTGGTGTGTTTGTAATGCAGCATTTGAGATCCTTATTTTTAAAGGCACAATAAGTAGGATTTTTCGGTTGCTGTTTGCAAACACACGTTTCAAAGTTGGCCCCTCCTTCCTGTCTCAACAGGCGAGAGAGACAGCGAGCTAGAGAATGAATGAAGAGAGGGAGCGACGTGGGCAAGAACAAAGCAGTGAATCAGAGAAATAAAATGTTATTTTCTGATTGTACAAATGAACCAGGTTGCTTTCTTAGCCTGCATGTAGTTGATGCTCTTATTGAAAGCACTTCACAGTCAGAGCAGTTTTGAGTTCTGTGTCTTGCTCAACAACACTTGAGTGGCTGCTGCCACCATATGTTTTAAAGATATTTTTTGGCCTTTTTTTTTTTTGCCTTTATTGGACAGTGAGGGTGAAGAGGCAGACAGGACATGGGGGGACAGAGAGAGGAGAATGATACGCAACAAAGGTCGTTGGCTGGAATAGAATTGGCAACGTTGCGGTTATATGGCATGCCCTGTAACCATTCGGCTACCAAGGCGCTCCCGTTTGTGGCATTTTCAGATATCATTATATCATCGGAAAATGTGCTGTGATATGCTATGGTATGAATACTGTAAACAAATGAGACCTGTCTATCTAACACCAGTGTTATAGAGTTGTGAAGTAGGACGGGTTATATCAGCTGGCCAGGGTTCTGGAAATAAAATCCCTATTCAGTCCCATTTTTCATTGACAGTTAGAGCACCTTCAGGGCCTGGATGGGAATTAAACTCTCTTCGCTGAATCACAATAACACAACTGCATTGGAACTGCATCATTGATGAAAAGTCAAGGGCATCTTCTCTATAGTCAACAGCCACTGAGGCTCAGGGGCACTGTAGTGTTCAGTGCTCTTTAGGGCTGCACCTAGCAATTATTTTCATTATTGATTAATCTGTCAATTGTTTTTTTTCTGAATACAGTTATGGATTAACACAAACATCACAAATTCCCATGGCCCAAGGTGCATCTCCAGAGTGCTTGTTTTGTCCAACCAACAGTCCAAAACCCAAATAGATTCATATTTCTTATGACATAAAACAGAGAGAATCAGCAAATACTCACATTTGCGTGAGACGCGCTGCTCACGCGGGTTGTGCGGCTGCTCCAACCTGTTAACACGGGCGCCGAAATGAAAAGCAAGAGGTTCCACGATGCACACGCGCTGCTCAGGTGGGCAGTGTAGCCCGGCCGTGACCATCAGGAGCAATTTGGGGATCAGTGTTTTGCCCAAGGGCACTTTGGCGTGCGGATCGAACCGCCAACCCTGTGATTAGTGGACAACCCACTCTACTTCCTGGGCCGGGAAGTTTTGGCCTTCCTTCCTAGCATAGAGGTCAGTAGAGTTATTTTCTCACTTATAATCTCATTTGGTAATTATACTAATGCCTATAAATAAATACACGAATGGTGTACTGATGTTAAATGTTGCCAATAGCACCTTCAATGCTGTGTTCTGCTCACTTTCCTCTCCTCATCCTTTACCCTCTCATCTCCTCCTCTGACCTCCTCCTCTCCTCATTTTCCTGTCTTCTCACTCCTCTCCCCGTGCATCAGCGATAACACATCTAAGCCTTATTAAAAAGGGGTTTTCGGGGTTGAAGCTAAATCACACACAGTTTATTACACACCCACACATACAATCGCAGGCTTGCTCTCCACTAACCAGCACATCATTTGATCTTCTAGTCTCCTGATTAATGGGATCTCCTCCTTCAACTGATAAGGACTAGAAACCGGGCCTTATATCTTTCTCCTTCACACTCTCCTCTGTTTTTATCTGTTTCTCTATTATGGCTCTCCCTCTCAGGTCTCTCTCGCTCAGTCTCGCTTTTCATTTGCCTTTTTGTGCTCTCTCATTCTCTTTTCCTGCTCTTTCTCCCCGTCTTCCATGCAAATCACGCAGGCCATTATTATTTGTACCCTTAAATTTCACCACATCGTCTGCATGATGGATGAGTGTGGCGCGTACAAACATTCCCTCTCTCTCTTTTCTCTCTCTGGCACACACACACACACTGACATGCTTGCTTATCCATAACCTGTCCTTCAACAGGGGAATGAGATGTTTTGATCAAACAACTGTTAGATGGTGGTGGCGTAGCTACTTATAAATGCATTACACAGTGGTTATTTCCTTTTTACTGCACACACACAAACATGCACATACCCACACACACAATGAAACATAATGTTTTATGCAGAAAATAAGTAACTGTCCTTTTCTCTTTCTATCAACATTTTTATTATCTATCTGTCTATCTACCTAATTTTTGTTTGGTAGTGCCTTGGTATAATAAGTATTTTAACTAATTGCTTCTGCTGATGAGTAATTAGTAAAGTAATGCAATTTGTTTTTCAATGAGTAATATGTAATGAGTAATTAATTCAATTAGTAAGTAAGTTGCCCAACACTGCCTATCACAACAGTAGTCATGTAAAGTAGTAATGTAAAGAATAGCTAATGCACATACTTCAAAACCTGATTGGACAACCACTAATGATTTACCATAGCAAGGGACCAGCCAACAAACAAATAGCCCTATTTAGACCTTTACTTGAGATACTGTAACTGACTGACTATAATGCCAATACCAGCAGTTGAGGCAGTACAATTTTGCAAAGAACATTGCTTTTTGCAAAATTGCTTTTTTCTGGGGAAATAAAATGTGATATGTGGTCTAATTTGCTTAAAACTAAACAATTTGACCAGCAGCAATCGGTTCTTTTAAGACTTTATGGTCTTGAAACCGATTTAGAAATGTATTTCTTATTTTTTAAATGCAAAAGTCTATGTCAAATTCACCAGTTAAACAGCTGGCGCTTCAGTGCCTTGCTCAAGAGCAACCATGCGGTACTTAATAAAGGAGAGGATGTGCTCACCTCCTTCCCACAGATTTTTACCAAGCACATTCTATGAAGTGACCGCCATTAAAAATGAAGGACTGGTACAATTAGAGGCCTCAAACAGCCATTCATGGGTCCATAAGGCAGTCATCATTGGACAGCAGGGTCACTGTGTATCCAGCATACTAATTCAGAAGCTCCATCTCTCACTCACACACATACACACCATGAGCAAACACAATTCTCACACCATCTCTCTCCATGTCTAGCACTTCTCGCTCTCTCTCTCTTTCGCTGTCTCTCTCGCAAACACCACACATCATTCTTGCTTTATGTTGCCCCATCTCTCTCTCTCTCTCTCTCTCTCTCTCTCTGTCACACACACACATTCATCTTGAGCAAACGCCTTTTCTACTTAGTCGCACACATAATATAGCCTTACACCTAACACACACACAAACACACACACACACACACACACACACACACACACACACAGACATGCACACACAGACACGCACACACACAGACACACACACACACACACTACCTCTCTTTCTCACACACACATACAAATTGAGTAAACATGCACAATATTTTCAATCAGGAGTTGTGACAGCATAAGATACAGTGGGTAAATGTATAAATGAATGTGTGTGTGTGTGTGTGTGTGTGTGTGTGTCTGGGAACAGTGGAGAGAAGAAAGGAGTGGGGAGAAAGAAAAGAGGAGGAGAGCGAAGAAATAGATAAGCTATATGAGAGGGAGATTTTGGGGGCGTGAGGGTAAGTTGGAGCAGGCTGGGAGGGAGACTGAGTTCTCAATTGAGAGAGATGGCTGCCAAGGCCCAGTCTACCTCTACAGCCACAGAGGGGACGAGTGCAAAGGTAATCCCAGAGAAGAGGAGCAGAGGCTGGATCAGGGAGGTCTATTGATTGCTCGGTGGAGGATTTAGGCAATGGTGCTGGCCCGTGGAGGGGGGCTGCCTCGTGTCCCACCCTGAATAGCCCCCAAACCCTCAGGAGGGGGCCTATTCGCTGTAGGTTTCAGTGCCAGTTTGGATGTTTTGCATTTAAATTTTCCATTCATCTCAGAGCCACTTGCATTCACCCTTGTCCCCTGGGACCCCGTGTCCATCTGCCTGGAATCTCAAAAGACCAACTGGGCCATCGTGGGCCACCTATCCATAAACTTTCCTTTCGACTGTTCCCTTTCAGGGGTCGTCACAGCGAATCGTGTGCCTCCATCTGTCCCTGTCCTCTGCATCCTCTTCACTCACACCAATTAACTTCATGTCCTCTCTCACTACATCCATAAATCTCCTCTTTGGTTTTCCTCTAGACCTCCTGCCTGGCAGCTCCAACCTCAGCATCCTTCTACCAATATATTCACAGTCTCTCCTCTGAACATGTCCAAACCACCTCAATCTGGCCTCTCTGACTTTATCTCCGAAACATCTAACATGAGCTGTCCCTCTGATGTCCTCATTCCCGATCCTGTCCGTCCTCGTCACTCCCAAAGAGAACCTCAACATCTTAAGCTCTGCTACCTCCAGCTCTGCCTCTTGTCTTTTCTTCGGTGCCACTGTCTCTAAGCTGGACAACATCGCTGGTCTCGCCACCTATCCATAAACAGTGGGCTTAATCGGTAGTGGGTAGAGGTGAGGGGGAGGTAGCAAGACAGTTAGTAGAGAGGGAACAGATAGATAATTATAAAACCACTAATAATGCTGAAGAGGATGGTAAATTATGATGGAAATGTGTATAGGGCATATTGCAGAGTTCCAGTATGAAGAACAGTTGGGAGTCAGGTAAAAGAGAAGGACAAAAGAAAAATGACAAACAACAAAATAAATAAATAACAAAAATAAAAACTACTAAAACAAGATATTATGATCGTAATTCATGTACAACAACTTCCTTCCTTATTATCAATAAGCAGTAATTAGGAGGTTATTGGGGGCAAACTCTTAGTTAATGGCCTAGCAGTTGTAGAATATGGTCATGCAGAATAAGGCATTAATAAGTGCTTTATAATGACTAATAAAGAGCCAACATGCTACTAATATGCATGCTAAGCAACTAGTTAATGGTGAATATGTGTACCCTGATATAAAGCACTACTACTACTACTACTACTACTAATAATAATAATAATAATAAGAATAATAATAATAATAATACCGATTGAAGTAGGTTGGGAAACCGGAATAATGATATCCCCCTAAGAGATCATAAGAGAAAAACAGGTCAGAGAGGGGAAAGGTTATGTTTTGTCATGAGGACTGAGTTTTGGGCAGGAAAAGGAGTGAGCAGGAATGAGAAAATATTGTGTTGTTTCATGTATCGTGGCGAGTGGGAGTCAAGTGTTTGAGGTCATTAAGTAGCTGAAGATTGGAAACCAGATTCTATCTAATTGTTCTGCCTTATTCTTAATAATGACGGACATGTGTGTTGATTTTGGATTTCCAGTTTAGGAATATGGTCTTTTTTGCATTTATTAACGTGGTGAGGAGAATTGTGGAAGTGCTATAAGATAACTGTAAAAGTGATTCGTCACCTAGTATACAGAGTTACTAGGTGACGAAGAGAGATGCGGCAGCACAGTATGTATGTAAGTTGATCAGTGCCAAAAGTGATTAATAGGTGGACAGTCCCAGTTGGCATGCAATTGTCTACTGTGTTCTGTGAGCAGTGTGTGCACGTATCTGATTCCTCAAGTCCTATTTTATATAGCCTTTCCCCTGTGTAGTGTGTTCTATGTAAAACCTTGCACTGTAAATGATGTAAGTTAGAGCTGCTAGTGTAGTGAAAGTTATTATTACATATATCGATCCAGAAGTCAGCATTGATACTGATAGTGAGAGCTTGTTCCCATTTAGAGATTGGAATGGGTATTGTACAGTCATCTTTGTTAAGGATTACATATATTTTTAGCAATAATTTCTTGATAGATGTGAGATCCGTCAGTTTTCCCATTAATGGAAGCTGTGCTAGACTACTAGTCTTGGTGTTAACATTGGAGAGTATGGTTGATTTCAATTGTAGAAATTCCAGAAACGTTTTATTCCTTCTGGATCAGATGCTGGAATGCAGTGAATGTGTTATTATGAAAGACCTGATCCAGGTGTGTGATGCCTTTTTCTTTCCACAAGGTTTTTTGTTCACAGAGACGTCTGGATTGTTCCGTTTTCCATATTAGATATTAGAAGTGTTATATACAATGCATGACCATGTGTATGTGCGCACCCGAACATTACATCTAGATTTAATTGTTATGCTTCTCATTCCAAAACGATTAATCTGCTGGAATGAAAGCCTCCACTCCTCTGGTTTCAGGCTTTCCACCAGATTTTGGAACCTGGCTGCAGGGATTTACTCCCATTCAGCCACAAGAGCATTAATGAGGTCGGTCACTGATGTTGGGAGATAAGGTCTGGCTTGCAGTCAGCTTTCCAGTTCATTCTAAAAGGTATTGGATGGGGCTGAGGTCGGAGCTCTGTGCGGGCCAGTCCTTCCCTACTAAGCTCAGAAAAACATTTCTTTATGGCCCTTGATTTGATCACAGTAGCATTGTAAAGTTGAAAGAGGAAAGGGCAACCCGCAGACCGCTGTGACAAAGTTGTAGCGTTAAGATCCCCCTTCATTGGAACTGAGGGGCCGAGCTCAAACTATGAAAAACAGCTCCAGATTAAAAGTACACAATGTGTACAGTGGTGTCCACAAAAAGGCCATATGTAACACATGAGAATGTCCTGTTATTATATATACACAAATATAATGTACTTCTTTTGTTTTTAAAGGGGTCAGTTAGTTTTAACTGGTTTTTCACTCAGATTTTAAGTTAACGCCACACTCTCTCAAGTTGTTTCCTGCTGCATGGCTCCGAAAAAAACATCTGCTTAAGGTTATAAAAATTCAAGAGAAACACAGATGAGGTGTTCATTACAAGAGATTACAAGGATAGGTTCACAATTTTTGAAGTCTATCTTAAAACAGTAGTTAGGTGATCATATGAACGAACAATATGCATTGAAAAGGTTTTGCTTGCTCCCAGTGTAAGTGATAAGGGACAACATCCACAGTCAAAAAGAGATTCCACAATTTATCTTAAGTTAATATCAGGCAACAGCAGCCTGAGTTAGACAAATCAAGTGGATATCTTCCAAAGTTACAGTCTTTTCAGAACGAACCGCCCCTTGTGTCTGCCTGGGCAGTCTTTCCGTGCTGAGCTGCAGCGGAGGGATAGCAACACAAATAGACTTTTCATACTAAAAAGTCTGAAATCAACTTTAGATAAACTTTGTAATGTATTTTGCACAGGACTGTGGATTTTGTGAAATTGCTTTGGGAACAGATCTTTTAATGGCCAGTATGAACAGGAGGAGAAAATAATAATTCAGACAAAATCCCCAATATAAAAAGTTTGCGGTAATCTTGTCCTGAGCAGTCTAACTTCACCTCTTTATTCACACATGACCTTAACCTACAGAAGCAGTGTCAAGATTAAGATACTAATGTAGAAAACTCTCTCTCTCTCTCTCACCCATGCATTGTCAACACTACTCTGTTTCACATGCGACACTTTTTCAGCTGCACACATTCACATATGCGCGCTATCACGCACGCACGTGCACACTGTAGCTGACCAACATCATCACTGTCTGCCTCCTCCTGCGTTCATGCTGCAGGACCAACACGCAGCCTCTCTCTCTCTCACACACTCACTCACACACACACACACTCACACGCGCACCCTGACCTGCCAGCATCAGTAGCCTCGCGCAATCTCTGCTGAAACGGCGGAACAAACCCGTGGTGACACGTGTGCGCACAGCGCGCGGCTCCAACAGACCAAGCGTGTCCATGCGCGCACACATGCACGCACGCACACACGCACAAACACACACATAATTACCAAATCTGCAGGTGCTTCTCAATCAGGCCACAGAACACATGCGCAAAAAAAAAAAAAAAAAACGCGCGCGCGCACACACTTCCAGTGATCCAGAAAACTCATGAAGCACATGAAGCAGAAACTGCAAAGACTCAAAGTGTCTCCAGAAAAGAAACTGCTCACATTTCATCACAAATTTAAGCAGCAAGAAAACCACATCCGCGTGAAAACATACACTCGCACGCACTCAAAAGCAAGCGCAAACACGAGCGCACATTATTTTGTTTTGCCTTCCTACCTTCCTCGTGCATCCGCTGCAGACAGAAAGTGAGGTTCCTCCGCCAACCCGGCATGGTGATGAAGGACAGGAGGAAGAGGAGGAGAGGTCTAGATGAGGAGGAGGATGAGGGTGATGCTGATGAGGAATGATGAAGAGGAGTGATGGTGATGAGGACAGTCGATCCTGTCCGGTGGAGGTGATGACACGCAGGCGACACGGCAAAAATAACGATTCCCCGTTTTTTCTTCTTCTTCTTCTTCTTCTGTTACTCTTCTCCTTCTTTCTTCCTCCTCTGTGTTTCTTCCCCGGTGTGTCTATCGGTAAACGGTGAGCAGCGGCTGCTCTCTCCGGTAACGGCCGCGCTAACAGTCCGTGTGACAGTCAGTCCCGCTGCGGCACCAATGGTCTCTCTCCCTCTCTCTCTCTCTTACTCTGTGCTAACAGAGTCCAGTCACCTCTCTCTCTCTCTTTCATTCTTTCTTTCGGTCTCTCTATTCTGTCGTCTCTCTCCCAGGCCCTGTGGACTTTATTTTCTTTCATTTACTCGTCTCTCCTGGTCCCCTTACTATTTTGCTCCACTCGGTATTCAAATCATATTTCCCTCTCTGACTTCATTTTCAGTTTGTTTTTTAATTGTCAAGACAAAACGTTTTATTCCCAAGGCAATTTACATAAATGCATTTGGACACATATATACAGAGGCTACATGCAATTGCATTGAGGCAGTATGTACATGGATATGCATATCCAAGCTCATTAACTCCTTAACAAGCAACAGTTGCTGTTGGGTCTTTCATTAACTCATTCTGTGCTGCCAAACTTCAAACCCATAGAACGTTTTAATAAATCTTACATATATATATATATATATATATATATATATATATATATATATAAAATTCTAGTGGAGATCCCAAAGTTCCCCAACATATGAAATATGTCAACTTTTTTTGGAAATGTATGACATACGAAACATGCAGAATATTTCCTTTAGATGGAATGGTGCAGCTATAAAAAAGTGTTGTTTTTTTTAATATTTGACTCAATGTAAACATGATCAAGATATGATACAGTCAGACAGGGTGGAATAAGATGATTTTAGGAACCTTAAAGATACTTAAGAGGAAACAAAAAGGGAAAACTGGACATTAAGGTCCAACACTACGCACGCCCACACAGGTGTTTGGAGTTGTTCTAATTAGACCTCTGCTCAGGTTCAAGTGAGGTGGAGCTATCAGAATCAGAAATACTTTATTGATCCCCGTAGGGAAACTCTTTGTTACAGTAGCTTGCCTCTACATCAGTGCACACAGGAGAAAGTACTAGCAAACAATATGATACACTATAAAACACTATAAAAACAGGTCAGAAAATAAATTAAGTAACTATGCTATGCTGGTAATTATGTGAGGTCAACAAACTTCATTTACTAATAGATCATTTTCACAGCAGACATGTTGGCTTGTCATAGCAGGAAAGTGCAGGTGCAATTGATAACATTAAAAAACGACTGTATTCCACCTAAGTGAGCTAGTCCCAGGGCCCTTGGCTGCCACGGCTTACAGAGATACCTACCAAATTTGTTTCACATGTGCTTTTCATGCTGTGACAACTCAAAATGCCAGCCATGAAAAGGTTTTGATGATGTGCAAGTTGACCCAGGTGCTACTGATAACAGTGATAGCATCCAGCCACTAGGTGACGCACTCCACCTCCCCCCCTTCCATTCCAGTGGTTGCCAGTTCGTTGCACAACCTGCATATTTCATGGTCGAGTGGAGCGAGACTCGACATATAAAGTGATTAATCTTTCGCGATAAAGTAATGAATTCATTTTGCAACACATAGCTATACATTGGCTATAGATTTACGTTGTGCCGTGGTGTTTCATGTAACGTTATCTATGGTAATCTTAGGCTATGGCTAGCTAGCTTTAGGTAACCCTTTTCCCCCCTCATCATTTAATAATTATAGGGGCCCTATATTGCAACACTTACCGTAAAATGACATTTCAATCATCCTTACACTATAAGTCATTAGGTAAATATTTACATTTTAATCCAATCAAAGAGTACAGTACATTGTAGGGATGCTATTAAACCCCACAGCGCTGGACATCAGACAGCTACAGTAAAAGTTGACGTTAGCTAGCGCGTAGTGTTGACCTAACTTTAGTGTTTTCTCGCTGAAAACAAATTTCATAGCGGATTATAAAAGCAACTGAGCGCCACACAGAAACAATGGCTTCAGAGAGAAAGGACAACTGTGTGGTCATGTCAGTATTTTCAGATTTTTACATTAACGTGAGTACCGCAGCTGTTAAGCTCAACGCAGCTGGCTACATGGCTAGCTAGCCACAAGTACCTCAGCAAAGTGTCGCATAATAGGGCTAACGTTAGAGATGACACCCTCAATAACAGTCACGTTTTGGGTCTAAACAGTATAATGAGCAGATTTACAGTAGTTCTGAACTTTAATTTACCTTCGACATGACACATTAGTAATATATTGGGATCCCACGTCCACTCCATTCTTAAAGAAGAGCGACCGTCTTTTCATAAGCGGACCAGTCCGCCACAATCAAGTTGCCCTGCATAAACTTGTACTAGCCCCGGGCCAGCGGTTATGTTGGACCCTGGCCCACTTCTAATTCCTCTCTGATACGCATTTTTGTTATAACGTTACATTGTTTGAGGGAACTATAACATTAGGTAACTGTACGTTACCGTCACTAATGCTAATGTAGCACTTCAGGGATTGACGCTGAACCGGTGACAACACATTAGTTAAGGTTTTAAAGGACTATGACTGTCGGTAGTTATTTTGTTTAAATACGCAGAACTGTAATTTTATGGGTTATTGTTCTGACGATTAAGCTAAGATGTGTGCTAACGTTAGTGTTTTTCCACACTAACTGGCAACTATACCACGTGATACCAACGTTGTTATACTATTAGCTCACAAGCCTTGTTAGAAGCAGGAATCAAACGTCAGACATCTCAAACAGAGATAAACAAAACATTCATTTTGGACCCGTCAATTTTTTTAAATGTTTAATTCACAAATAAATAAATATATATATTTTAGGAAAAGTGATACCTTTATTCCGCACATTTCTAAAAGCTATGGGGATGTATTATTTCAAAAACAAATATTTGTCTACATAAAAATGTTCGTCTGTAGATGCCCATACAGTCCTGAGAAGATGTATAATCAGGCAAAGTACATTAAGTGAAAACACCTGTGTGGGTGGACCATGGCTGTGTGATAGTTGTTTTAGTTGCCTAAAACAAGTGTAATTTGGTCTTCACATACAGCTATGATCCCTTTTGATATAGGTCTACTGTATATTGGTAATATTTTTTCTGTGCATTGTATTTACAGGAATAGTGATAAAAATAAACTTAAGACAAGTCCCCTTTTCTGTGTGTGTGTGTGTCTCCCATCCAATGAGTGTTTTGACTTGTTTTATAGAATGACAGGAATTTAAAAAAAAGTTTTTACTCTAAAACTGGAAATAAATACCCCGCATTTTTTTAGGTTGTTTTGGTGTATCAGTACTCCCAGACGGGAATACAATATGAAAAAAATGTTTTACATACATACATTCCCACATTACTGCATTACCTGATGTAGACAAGCACTTAGCCTTATTAATTCTTGCATTACTCCTGTCATTTATAAAGACTGAAATCTACAAACCTTTAAATATAGCACTTTCAGTGCCGCTTAAAGCAATAAAGTCCGTCAGAAACAGATTCATCCTGTACAACAGTAATGAGGTCAATTTAAATAGCATTTTTGCTGATACATTTTTTAAAAAGTGCTTCAAACGAAGTGCTTGTCAGATGGTCAGTGTCTGAAAGACCTATACCTTTCCAATATCAGAAATGGGGGGTTGCATGTGGCAATTTTTGTAACTTCCCGAAACTGACAATCTGATAAGCACAACCACTGCACACAGCGATTGGCCAGGTGTGCAGAGGTGAGAAAGTATCACCGCATCTGGCCCCTCCCTGTGACTGCAGGCTTTTCACCCTTCCTTTGAGTGTGGCCTTTGGAACAGGTATAAACACTTGCCTTTAGTCATGTTCAGACAACACTTTGTATGAAAGTTACATTTATTTTTCTTTTTTACCACCTGATGGCAGTATATAACTCCACAACAAGCTGACAGAGGCAGAGCCTAACACAGCTTCCCCTTACAAAGTTTTTAAGGCTAATGTGTTAGCAAACAATCGGCTATTTACACATCTAGCAGGCACAGAGCAACAGTAGCATTACTTTTAGGTCAAGTTTCTGTCCACCTGATCAATGTAAAAACAAAAAGATCTTGCTCTTTAGCTGCTAGATGTTCCACGACTGACTTGCAGAGCTACAGAGCTGGTGATGGGTCTCTGTGGTTTCATCACTGTGAGCGGCCCTTTTCAGAGTACACATAGTCATTTGCTCTGTTGTTAATACAAAAAATATTGATTAGTGACGCTTTAAGCTTTCTTTCCCATTTAGTATTCAGAAGAAGAACTGTGTGCCCACATCACCTCTCGTAGCTCCACTC
The DNA here is from genome assembly GCF_020085105.1 of Siniperca chuatsi. NCBI lineage: Eukaryota > Metazoa > Chordata > Actinopteri > Centrarchiformes > Sinipercidae > Siniperca > Siniperca chuatsi. Next base: position 4,470,021 of record NC_058043.1, on the reverse strand, counting down.
ATCTACTTAGTGTTCCCTAATTCAGTCTCTGTGGAGCTTCAGTGTACATTGGTGTGACATCACAGATGAGGGGGTGGAACGGGCTCTTCTTCATTTGGTGACTGAAGAGAGTGTTCACTGGTACAAACTGAACTACCCTGAGGCGTAGGAAGAGCAGATTTGAATTCCCTGTCAGTGGTTTCAGCTGTGGGCTTATAGACTGCAATTATAGTGTAAGATGGCAAACAACACACACTTGCAAACACACACACAATCACAATCCCACATATTGTACTTGTCCATGAAAGTATTGCGTCCCCCCCACCCCCTTCTCTCTTTAGCACACACACTCAGGTTTTACACACGTGATAAGCAGTCTATGTCATCATGTACTTTATAGAATTTATAAACAACTGTCATGTTGAGTTTCAATCTTGGAAACCTGACCTTGGAAATAGCAGTTTGACAAAATATTCTCGTCACATGACCCACATACTTGGTGTTTGTGAGCACTTGGACTTCATTACATCAACACGAGCACAGCAAAGTCCTTGAATACACACAGAGAGCTACAGGGAGACGTTAACCATCAGTAAAGAAACCAGCAAGCAAAGACAGACAGCCGCACAGAGGATGTGTCGGGCGCACAGTAACTGACATCAAAGTCCATTTTCTCCATAATCCATAATCACTCATGATCATTTGGTTTCTTTGTTGGTCGAACTCATTTACTCTCCATCACTCCTAGCTAACTCCATGGTAGCTGATATTGTTAGCAAAAATGGAAATAAGCTAACTTATTTCTGAAATTGCTAAACTTTGTTAGTTTGTTTGCTTGTTTCATTTAAATGATGTTAACTTTCTCCTGACTTTTCCCGTAGCACCATGTTTAGTGCTGATCCACAAATGTTAGGATGTCGACATGCTAAACTAAGATGTTGAAGATGATGGCCAGTGTTGTGCAAGTTACTGAAATTTAGTAATTAGTTACAGTTACTAGTTCATTCTCTCAAAAGTAATTGAATTTCTTACCAATTACTGCATATAAAAGTAATTAGTTACTAGGGAAAGTTACTTTTGCGTTACTTTTAAATGTCTGCTTAAATTATCTTATTAATACACACAGTTGAAAAATCAACTTTTGCAGAAATGCAACCCGGCCAACCTGCAGTGGCCAATCCGGCAATCTGACTGGTCAAACTGCTCACAGTCACCCTGAAATATGACTGAAACCAGGCGCTAGCGGAGTTCATGGACCAAACTATGATACTCTCCCAGTTGTGTCCTCGCTTGGTTTATTTGGCGTACCCAGCTTCGAAGTCTGTATCTGTCTTGCAGTCTGTGCTGAAAAATAGCGATGCCAAGAAGCTTCCTTTGGTTTGTGTCCATTTGTTTGAGAGAGAGAGAGCGAGAGAGAGAGAGACAGTGGTGGTCAAGCGACCTATAGATTGAATGAGGGAGTGCCAGGAGTGAGAAAGCCGTTGAATCAGAGAAATAAAATGTTGTTTTCTGATTGTTTCACAGCGGTTACGTTCAAAAGCACAAATAGACACGCCCAACCCACAAACCCACCCGGTCCAAGTACAGTATGTGTGCGCAGCTGCTTTCTGTGCAGGCAGACTAGTCAGTTAAGTTGACGTTAGGGCAGGACAGCGCATGCTTTGTTTTTCTCGACGGCAACACATGGATGTAGTGGAAGTGTCTTGTGTTCATTGAATAAAGTTAGGGTTATGAATACATGATTTGCTGAGAAGCAAATGAACAAGGGGAAACAACTGCATAGAGTTAAACTTTGCATCCCCTGTGTAGATATATCATAAGTTTGCATCCCTGCACTGAAACCCAGAGTTGGCAGCTCGCTCAGGCAGGTTCCACTGCAGGTAAAATTCTCACCACTCCTGATGGTTTTCCCTGGTTAGACACATAAAAACAAAGACAAACAAATGAGTAAATAATTAATTAAGGTCAGTAATTAGGTAAATATATAACATTAACATATCAGAATGCTGCATTAGACATATTATCTATCAAATTGAACTAGAATTATTTTGGAGGAGGGTGATATCCAACTTACAATGAAAAGGCACACATTCTGGGATAGATTCTTGTACTGTTATGGTCCCTGGAAAATAAGGTGATTTTGACTGTGCCACACACACACACACACACACACACACACACATCTGCAAAACACACAACCACGCACAGATACTGTGCATGAAACTGGGAGGGCTGTTTGGTGGCGGATTGTGACCTCTTGTGGTTCTACAGTACAGGTGCAGTTGCAGTTTGTCCCTCTGCAGTGTACTGTAACTAAAGTCGCTGATCCATGGGCTACCTGAACTACAAACTGCTGACTTCAAATGAACACACACATACACATGCGCAAAATACCTTTTCCTTACTGCAGTGTTCACTCTAAACTAGATTATTTCATACTCACACATGATGAGAATCATCATAGATGAGAACTTTGATGGTGCATCCTGTGGAGCTGAAATTATAACACACACACACACACACACACACTCACACTGCAGTACTTTCTCTTCTTCTCACAAACATGCACACAGTATGTTCTCTGATTTCTAACAAAACAACAATGGACATAGCCCATTATTTAGGAATAAGATAAGAAAAGAACCTTTCAGACAATACAACATGTAATTACAATGAAAGGACCTGCTGACACAATGTGCAGGTCAGCAGAAGTCTGGAAGTTTACAGATCTACAGCAGAGATGCAGTGTGGGCAAAAATGCACGAGAAAGTAATGGTACAGATGGGTTTTTTTTCAGTACAACTTTTCCTACATGGAATGTGCCGAAAAATAAATCAGATTCCTAGGATTGTTACTCACAACAGTTGCAGCCCTGTGATAAACCGGAATAAAATGACACCAAACGAGAGGAGTGTGAATGAGTCTGATCTGGCTGATGTTATCTATGTTTAGCCTAGAAAAAAGAAAGAAAGGAGGTGTTGTCTAGCTGACGTGGGTCTATGAGTGGAGTTCCACACGTGACTGACTTGAAGCATCCTGGAAGGAAGTAAAGACAGAGCTCAGACGAGGACAGCAAGAGAGGAGAATCATCCTTTGACCACACAGCATCGTCACCCAGAAAGCAGGATCTTCGCAGGATCATTTTTATCTGTGCCCTTTCCTTTATTTTATCTGCCTTTTGTTATTTTTATAGACAAAAACCAGCACCGAAATTGCAATTGTTCATCCCCAACCTGCAAACCAAGCCTACATCCCTCATTCCCAGCGGTTTTCTGTTTAAAGTCCTGCGCGGTGTTTTGGATGTGTCGGCCGGCTGCAGCGGTGTTCGCGGTGCTGACCGCCTGTCTCTGTTGCGGTCCGCTTCTGTGCGCGGCGGGGAGAAGCCAGCAGCTCAATTACCGACCGGTCATCGGTAAGATTCAGCCGCATGAACAGCTATATGTGTCTGACTGTCTGGATTATGTAATTCTCATCGAGAATGTTCGACAAAGGTGTGTGCGTAGACAGAGAGTGAGTGCGTGTGCGCGTCTTCGCTTTAGGCTGTGCGTGTGCTTCGGCTACTAGGCTACTGTATCATGACATAAATACCAGTAGCCAATGCATGTTTAATAATATAGGCCTACGTTGTGTGTTATGTGTTACGTTATGTGTGTGTGTGTGTGTGTGTGTGTGTGTGTGTGAATGAGTTGCTTTCTTTGAACTGATGAGCAGTCATCAGTGAGTGTGACTTGTAGTTAATGCGCTTTAATTAGTCGGGAAAGGCGCTATATAAGTACAGTCCATTTCCCTCCATATGTTGTACAAGTGTTAGGCTGTCGGTTAAAACCATTCAATGCAATCACGTCAGAGAGGCCCTATCCTCATTTGTATATTCAAGGCTGCTTTTGAACACAAAACTGACCCTAAAATGATATGTAACTTACAGGTAGTAGAAAGATTTCCAACACTTTAAATAGGCCCATGCATTCTTGTGCTGATGATAAATACATCTGAGCAAAAGGGCGACAGAAGAGATTAATGAATAGATGATGATGTGAACCGGATCACCCTTTATTTGTCTTTTCATTAGGTTTGTCAAATATTAATTAGGGTGGAGTGCGCAAATGTTATTTGTTTCATCACCCAATGTAAATCAGCTTTCACTGTCAATTTACTTTGAAAACAAAAAGAGCATTTATAATCACAGATAGAAGGCTAACACTAACACTTAATATACCTTTAACACCTCAGTTGTCACTGATACCAGGGTCATTTGTTAAGTGTCTGCACAGGCTGTAAGGTTTTAAGAAGGAACAAGAAGTTCAGCAGGATTTTACTGATAAGATTCAGAGAACTATGACAGCACACTATGTCTTCTTGAGCAAACTTGCTGCAGTCATTGTGGTCTGACTCTGACCATGTTTCCAGCCTGAGGCCATGACTCATGATATGTGGTTATACATAAAGTAGGAAGTGCATATACATTGCATTGCACTGCCACACCAAGCATTTAGGGTGTCATCTCATGCAAGGGGTTTGCCTGTTTGTTTGGCAGGAGGGTATCAAAAATGATTTATATTTAAATTAAAAAATAAAAAAACAGAAAAAAAAACTATGTTTTGAAGCAGATTAAATGTTTGTAAATTTCCTCTATAATTAACAGTTTTAGCGGATTGTATCTGCTCTCTAAGTGTTACTTTTGAATCTGTATTGTGTATTCTTAGTCTTCAGAACTTTTTGTTTGATGACCTAATTTAAAGCATTAGGCTATATAGTTTCAATGTTATCATATATTTTTGAGTTTGTGTTTTTTGCATGGGCTCAGCACTAGGTGTTCTAAATATTCCATCTGCCGTGCTTTGTGCATTTCATTCCATTTTTACTTGCAACATGGGACATCCCTTTTGTTTTGGTGGCTGTGGGTAAAATAAAAGGATGTGGATGAAAACACATGATGGCTGTGCTTTGTCATATGACAAAATGGCAATGTCAGCGTCATGACAAATGTCATCTGGACATTGTCGAGTATACGACAGACACGGGGCATTGTGGGGATTTGAACTATATTTAGAACACAGTATGTATCTTTTGCTGGTAGAGTTTGTGGTGTTTTGTTCCAGAGACCTGCTTCGAAAGGAAGCATAAACTATTAGGGAGACACACATGTCACAATAATGAACAAGTCAATACCTGTAGGGGATTTGATGTCTTTAAGAGTCCACCAGTGTATACTTTCCATGTCAACACTTTAGTCCCTTGCACTTTGTTGCTTCTTAATCTTTTCTGTGTGGACAGAATTTCTCAGCTACGCAGCATCCGTTTTTCAGTGCTGAAATATCAGCTATGTTATGTTATCTGTCTTCTGTCCTCCCTAGGTGTGTTGGCACAGGAAAACCTTCCTGGAGACCAGTTTGCTCGTGGCTCCTCTTACATCGCTGCCTCCTATGTCAAATACCTGGAGGGAGCCGGGTCAAGGGTCGTACCCATCAGGTAAAGCAGTCAGGTGCGACCTCTCAGTCGTACTTGTAAGAGCCAGACTGGATTAACCCCCCCACACAGACATACACAGATGCCTTTAAGTTCCATTAAAGGTGAGGTATGCAATTCTGGAGAAATCCAATCCCATGACTAATACCATGATGTAGAGCGAACAACGACACAGCAAGTAATGTAACTACCGTTAGCTAGGTTGTGGGTTAGCAAAGTGTCCCTACAGTTGCTGCTGCGAAGCTAACAGCCAGAGAGGACGAGACGGTTTCCCAGATCCAGCAAACCAGCGATACTCACAACTCTCCTGCTGCTATAGCTAACATCACAACAACAGCATATCTTGGCAAAGTAGAAAGTAAGCTGAATGTCCGTGGGTAAGCAATTCAACCTGACACACAAATCATGGCTGGAACAGTGTTGTCACTCCGTCACTGCCAATAAAAACTACTATATATATATATATATAGAGAGAGAGAGAGAGAGAGAGAGAGTGATTACTGAATGAAAATGCATTTAATTGCAGAAACAATGCAGACCTTAAATACTATCAAGTGACTGCAACAGACAAACAGTAGAACAATTAAGAATTATTTAAGCTGCTCTAATCAATATTTTCATACTACAGTTTTTTTTTAGAATTGTTAAGTCACATTTCTCTATACAAGTTCATGTTTTCAGAACTCTTCACACAGTCAGCACAGCAGAAGGCAATGTGGTCTAAACTGTGGATCACTTCATTGCTTTTACACAAAATGCATTCAATGACCACATCTTTCAAATTTCATGAACTGTTTTCTGACTCAAACTCAACCACCACCAAAACTTTTGTGTACTCACACTCCATTTTGCACGTTTACATACTATTGTCAAAACTGTTACATTTACGTTCAAAACCTAACATAACTAAAAAATAAATAAAAACATAAATAAAAATGCATAAACTCTTAATAGGGACACTGAGCAGCTAATTTTATTCCTTGATGACCTTTATGGAAGACTTGTAACAGGTGAGGAAAGGGGGCAAGTGAGGCAGAATCCAGAGGGTTTTGTAATTATAGAAATACTGTTAGAAAATTATTATAAGATCATTAGTTCCTACTAACTGACAACTGACGGCAGCGGCGGATGGCCGCCCACCATTGAGTCTGGTTCTGTCCAAGTTTTCTGCCTCTTAAAGGAAGTTTTTCCTTGCCACTGTCGCCAAATGCTTGCTCATGGTGGGATTTGTTGGGTCTCTGTAATGAATCTTATAAAGAGTACGGTCTAGACCTGCTCTATAGGAAAAGTGCTATGAGATAACTTCTGTTATGAATTGGTGCTATATAAATAAAAGTAAATAAATTGAATTGACTTACAGCAGTATCATTAATGGTGCAGGATGTGGTTTCATGTGGGCGGAGCCTGTGCAAATGAGAGGGACATCACCATATTAGTAGCTCACTACAGTATGAGACATGTATGTTGAGGGATATTACGACAGCCTTTTTACTTTTACATCTTCCTCATAGTTTATTATTAATAAGGTTGTTTTCCATAACACAATAAATGTATTTGATGAATAAATACTAGAAAAAAGGGAGTATCTTGGCTCACAACACCTCAGTGCTTTTCTTCTTTCCCTCCCTGTCATAATAAGAATTGAAATGAGGTAGAGAATATGAAATGATGCAAGCCCCGAGCCTGCCCACAGACTCAATATCCTCTAAATGTCGTAGCGGGGTGCTATATAGAGGTATGTGGACCCAAAAGCAGATGACAAGGAAGCGGTCTCAGGGTGAAGTAACCTGAATGACTACTGTGTTTATTGTGGGGTGGTATGCAGGCAAGAACAGGCAGAGGTGAGCAGACAGGTAATGAGCAGACAAAAGGCAGATAAGTACCGGCTAGAATAGGTGAAAACAGGGGAGTGAGTCCAAGGTGGAACACAGTTCACAAAGGAGCAGGCCAAAATCCAAAAATCCAAACAAGGTCCACCGGAGAACAAAGAATCCAAGATAAACTCACAGTCAAGGGCTCGGCAAGGAACAACACCACGTGTACAACAATGATCCAACCCTGAACAAAGAAAAGACCAAGACTAAATACCCTAGGGGAGGTGAGATAACGAGACACAGGTGCCAACAAGGGAAAACACAGACAGGAAGTAAAAACACAAGACATACAAGGGAAAGAGAATACTACAAAATAAACCAGGAAGTGACAACCCCAAAACTACCACACTAAATGTTGAGATTACGTCATTTCCTATCTATAATGTCTAAATTCTTGTTCATTCAGGCAAATTTTTTATTGGTCGCCATGCACACAGGGGGTGTGTAGACAGTCATCTCGTGCTTTTATCCATAGTGATTAAAAATGTATTTGATTGTCTTGGATAGTTCATGGGTTTAACTATTTTTATGTCTTTTTATGCCTTTTTTCACCAGAATCAATCGCACAGAAGAAGAATATGCTAAGATTTTCTACTCAATTAATGGGTGAGTTGAACAAGGTTCTCTTGTTGTCTCCTTTCTTCAGCTCTCTATATGACACACTGACTGTCGTTTGCTGCCATAGGCCTAATAATTGCACTAAACACGTTTCTGCCTGGCTCTTGCTTTCCATTGTACTGCAGGATTTCATTGCATTGGCCGTGTGTACAGAATTTTTTAGAATTAAAAAACTGAGCTAGATAAGAAGTGGTAATAAAAACATTGCAATGCAGTTTGTATTGGTAAGTTTAGCAATTTATTGGTCTATTACAGTACAGTTGTCGATTCTAAATCTGGTCAGCGGCTCCAAACGGCAGGTTTTGGCATAGTTTACTTGCTAAAAGGTCAACAGGCTGATTTAGCCAATCACATGTGAACGCTGTAAACAAGTGATATCAACCACTGTTAACTGTATGCAAGATTTCCTAGCAGCATTTCCCAGCATGTTGCCTAAATGTCTAATGTGGAAGTGTCTCCTCAGGTTGTTGCTGCCAGGAGGAGATGTAGATATTCAGACATCGCAGTTCAGTCGAGCCGCCAAGATCTTTTACGACTTGGCTCTGAAGGTAAGACATTTGACATATACAACTGACTGCCAAGATGAAGTGACATCTCAGGATGACATTGACAAGCTGCTACCTCCTGGGGTAGCGTGCTGGGGGAGGAGGGAGGAGAGGTGTGAAAGGGGGCACTGGTGCTGGTGAGTGGGGACCCAGGCAGCCCTGCTGAGTTCATTGGGGTTGTGTGGTCAAACCTGTTAAAAAACAAGTTCAGGTCATTTGCGCGTTTGAGGGTCCCCTCAACAGCAGTGCTTGACTGTTTGTAGCCAGAACAGTAACAGGAAGAAGAAGAGGGAATTTGGTACTAAAATGACTTTAACATTGGAATATTTGTCTAACTCAGACTGTTGAAGCCTTATATTAGCCTCAGCTGCACTTGGGCTGTAGGTGAAATAGAGCATTCTGTGTAGAAAGTCCTTAGGTAATTTAAGGTTAAAAAATGGCATTACACCTTCCTCATTGTCACCTTCTCATTCCTCACTCTCTTATCCTCTGCAGGCCAACGATGCTGGGGACTACTTCCCTATCTGGGGAACTTGCCAGGGCTTCCAGCAGCTGTCTGTCCTCACAGCCAACAAAAACCTGCTCACGCTCACTGATACCAAGGCTGTGGCTCTAGCTCTCACTCTCACACCAGGTATTCAGCAACCTCACAACATGAAGCTGAGCACTTCTTTACTTCTGTTCTCCGTTCTGCTTGCCTCTCTTCTCAGATGGGACACATGTCTTAGTTTACAGTCCTTTTCTTTTTTTCTTCTGTCAAGCAAGTTAGTACTATCAAAATGGTGCCTTTGTCATTTGTTACATTTAAATGTATAGAGATCACTAATCTTAAAGGCCCTGTACACCCACACAGTTGTCTTCAGTTATTCTGGATAGTATGATATTTGCTCAGGTTGATGTTAGGCAGAGTTATGCTGGGGAATGGTAGGCCTACGAAAATTAAATCAAAGGCAAGATTAGCTCACGTTAATCCTAAAATTTATGTGCAATATGTAATCCAAAACTGGGATATACAGTATAATTTATTTTTTGACAATTAAAAGGGGGATCCCTTTTACTGGAATCCTACTAGAAACACAACAAAGAGCAATAATTCCTGCCTAA